>NW_020955833.1:3355-6141 GCF_003031625.1 Empidonax traillii | reverse complement strand
CTTCACTGGTGTTACTCCAAAACGGACAGAGGCTGTGGAAAGCAGCATTCCAAAGGTCCCTCACTCACTGCATAGCTAATTGAGTGGAAGAGAAGTGGCCAGTTTGTAGAAGCCAGAGCTATGTAGATAGTGTTAGAGGGGGATGAAGGGGAAATAGTGACTAACATGTCATATCTATACCTACTACTGAATGGCAGCCCCAACGCTCTGTGGGAATGGATTAAACAATGGAAAACAGTAAATGTGGAAGCTTTAGGATAAACAGATCAGGTCGGCTGAGGCATGTCAGTGGTAATCACCAGACACATTGAACACCCATGTGAGTTCACCACGTGTATGTACCCATCCTGAATAACAGAGCCACTGGAGAAAAGCACAACACAGGGTCAGTCAGTTTGTCAAGGGGAACAGTGCAGCCAGTGTGGATTTTGTGCAGGGAAACCTTACTTGTTGGCCTTCTGGAGTTCTCTGAGTGTATTAAATAGACATGTGGCAAAAAGAAATCCATCAGACATACTTCATAGAGATTTTAAAAAGAATTTTATTATTAAAGAAAACAGTTGCCACAGGACAGAAGGGGAGAAAAAGTCTTTCACATCTTAATATGAATCAAAACACAAGGCTTAATGAACACTTTTCAGGATCAAGAGGAGTCAGCAGTCAAGTCCTCCAGAGACTGATGCTGGTTATAGCTTCACTCAGCTTCTTTATCAACGATCTGAAGAAATCACTGCACTGTGAAATCTGTGAGCCTGCAGCCAATTACACTCTTCTGGGTGGCCAAAAGCCAAGTCATTGGCCCAGAACACCAAAAAGCCTTGACAAATTTGTAAGTGAGTAAAAAGCTATCAGATGAATTAACAGAAAAAGTTACAGTAAGAAAAAACTACCCTAAAGCTTGCATGCACTGTGCTGCTCTCATAAAAACTTGGTTATAATTAAGAAAGATTTTAGATTCATCACTCGCAGTTCTCTGATATCATTGTACAGCAATAGCCTGAACAAGCCAATCAGATGTTGGCCGTCAACAGAAAGGTGTTCAGAGCAAGACATCACTGGACCATTTTAAGAAATTTTGACATGCCCACATTGGGACTGCTATGCTTAGTTCTGGTTTCTGCATCTCAGGAAGGAGATGGAGCTAGAGGAGGTGCAGAGAAGAGAATACATACACAGTAGCAGTAGAGACTAACTTGTTGTAGTTTCGTTTTCATTTCCCCTAATTTATACAATTATTATCTTATTTTTTGACATCTTCCCTCGGTCAGATGAAAGAAACAGAGATTAATTGATTTTGATTTTAGACTGTCTAAATAACATCATAGCTTAAAGCATGTACTGTCTGTTTTCAGTACACAAATCTGTTCTGATTAAAATTAACTAAGTTCAGTAGAGAAGCCTGAATATCAGTGAAAAATGGTGGGATTCAGCCTCTTGAGTCAATCAAGTCTGTTTTTTAGCTGCTCCTAAATGCTGTATAAAAAATTAGGATTAAACCATTAATTTTTTTAGACAATGTCTAAAATTTTTAATTATGCAAACATTTAAATTAAGCAAAACATAAATGCACAATCTCAACAAACCTTTGAAAAGTTCATGTTTGACACAGATTTTCAGTTTAACTAATTTTTTGTATTTAACTTTCTGCTGCAATGTCAGGAGGAAAAAATAAGAACAAGAGGTTCATGTTTGAGAATGAATAACCGTTTTAAACTTCCTATCGTTATATTTTAATTTCCCTACAAGCACTCATTATTCAAGAAATGGGGGTTGTCCCTTCCCTTATATTTTTCAGGTCAAAATTAATTTTGAAAGTTTAACAGGAAAGACCTGTAAATATTTTCTTTTCACAGACTGCATGTCGTAAGGCATTTCCAGTTTCCTGATCTTCTAAGCCATGCATTCAAATCTAAGTCTGGTAAGACGGATAAGATAATAATTGTCACCACTAGGGGATGCTGATGGCAAATCAACAGAACTGTTTTGCCTCATACCAGTGTCTTCATCTTATTTTCTGTGTAAAAACTTGAGCTCCAGATTAGAACTTTATCCCAAAAGACAACAGGTCAGATATGTTTGGTCAAATTTTTTCACTGAAGTCCTTAAGAAAAAATATTTTAAATTATAGTATGTAAATAATAGCTCAGAAGTTTCTTAACTGTGCTGGTATAATGTAATGCATTTAGCACTGTTTCTCGTAAAGCTAGAGATTTACATTTATGTAGTCATCTTAAAAAAAAAATCTTTCATTAGTTCTAGGATCTAGGTGAGTGGAATGTACAGAGGAGGAAGAAAAGCAGAAACTGTTTGGGGGGGAAATGAAAAATAGAACTTTATTTCTATGGGCAGTTTTCATTTTGGAAGCTCTTCAATACTAAAATTAGGTCGAAACCAAATCAATGTAACTGAAGGAGACAAAAATAAGATATTGTTTTTCTATTAACATGAAAATTCATCCACAAGAATCAAGTGGTAAAATGAATATCAAATATCTCAGTAATTTCTGTCTAATAGCCAGTGTAGTTTTATAGTTTGTACATTACTGTGGAGTTCAAGAAAGGATAAATATTTCAAAATGCAATTCCTTGGTGAAAGAGGTCAAGATGTCTTTTCTCTGGTTTTACCATTAAGATATTTTTCTTAGCATTTAAAAAAAAAAAAAAAGTCAACTACATCCCATTTATCTTAAAGTATTAGAGTAATTTATCTTTGCTACTACAATGCTGTTTTCACTTGTAGTTTATAGTCTTTGGAGCCAGGTCCTGAGAAACACTGACTTGATAGTA
>NW_020955833.1:0-3114 GCF_003031625.1 Empidonax traillii | reverse complement strand
CTTTTCTCTGGTTTTACCATTAAGATATTTTTCTTAGCATTTAAAAAAAAAAAAAAAGTCAACTACATCCCATTTATCTTAAAGTATTAGAGTAATTTATCTTTGCTACTACAATGCTGTTTTCACTTGTAGTTTATAGTCTTTGGAGCCAGGTCCTGAGAAACACTGACTTGATAGTAGGACTAGCGACTCCTCACAATTAGGCAAATTTACATGGCTGCTTAAAAAGAGGAGAGAAAAATAACTTTAACCCTCTAACTGTAAGTTCATGCTTTCACCTGGAAAACATGGAAACCATCCACTGAAATTGAATGAGCATCACAGGGTACAGTGAAAGCAGAGCTCACGGCTGAGCTGTGGATTAGATCTCCTGCCTAGCATTGGCATACAGAAAGAAGCAACAGTGTAGTGAGACACAGACTAAAGTGAGACTATTGACAAGACAAAATTGCTTCGAAGTTATTCAAGAACAGCAGTTAGCCAAAGTTCTAATTGTATACAAGCCTATTCAGAGACAGGTAAAGATCACACCATAGTGGTTTAGGATTTACTGCTTTATATCGCACTGAACATGTCATCTGCCCTGTTTCACCTGATATATCACATGCTGAAATGGGAGCAACACTTTCTTGAGGACAGGAGAGAGAGACAGGTAGGATTTACTAGTAACTGGCATGAGGGTTATATGAATATATGTGAATATATATGATCTGAATTATCTGGATGTGTGGAAGGAAACTAGTTTGGCCGCTCTGGCCATTTTTATTGGGATTTGATAGCAGCAGATGGAATTCACTAAGAAGCCTTTTTAAAATATTGAAGTCATTTCTCTTCCCTGCTGCAATAAAGTTTGGATGTGACATTTACAGTCTATAGGTCAGATCCTGAGGGGTACAGTCACACACTTACAAGAACTTCGTATCTGACCACTTCACTGTATGAAGAGCCCAGTTCCATAAATCTTGTGAAGCTAGTCCCTGTCGGGAGTTCCTTGACAGCTGCTTTTAAGAATGAAAGGCATTTAAGTTAGATTGGACAAGTCTTTCTCTTTTGTAGGTTTTGAACTTCCTATGGAAAGAGAGCTTAAATCTCTAAAGTTGTATCTAAAATATTCCACATTTCTAAAGCTACCATTATATACTGATGTTTGTATCATATTTTCATATACACGTCATATTCATATATATTTCTATCCAACTGGTTTTCTTGACAAAAATTTAATGGAACTGATTGAACTGAGTTGTGAGACAGGCAGTGTTTGAGAAGTTGCTATTCACAATGCAATCATTATTTCAGTCTGCTCAAAACAAAGTTACAAAATTTTGAAGGCTGCGAGCAGGATTGAAATTAGTAATGAATCTGATACGCTAATATGCAGAACGATACACAATATATATACACAGTGTGCATCAAAACTAAACATCTAGTCTGTAACTAAGATGTTGTATTAATGGGTAAAACCACCTGTATGTCTCATAATACTGATAACAAAAAATTATAACAGTACCTTACGTACCTTTTCACAGCTGATGTTTGAGGAAACATAGGTCTTTCACTTTTCTTCCTCTTATCTTCCAACCCGCCCTTCCCATTCTGCCCCCATGAGGGAGGATTAAAAGAGCTACAAAATGTCTCCTTGCTCAAGGTTTTAGGACCTCTTACCCTGGCACAATCCTTTCCCTTGCCCAGTCCCTCAGCAGGATTTGCAGGCTCCCAAAAGCCTCACATGTTCTGCACTTCTGCTCCACCCTGATGCAGGGTTTTCTTAGGAAGGCAAAGGAGAGGAGACAAAGGGCCATACAACCCCACAGCTCCCTCTCCCATACTGCTGCTTCAGCAGCAATCAAGAGTGAGGAAAAGGGAAGAAAGGGATGCTGCACAGAAGCAAAAATATACATGTCTTTGCAGTGCTGTGTGGAGTAGTATTGATAATGTCAACATTAATAATGTTGGCACCTCTTCAGTATAAACTTGCATTGGGAACAGTGAAAATACATCCTGAGCATCAACAGAATAATGTAGTTGTATATATCCACACATGAGGAAATCTAGAAATTTGAATCACCATTTTTCACATTCCAATAGAGTTCAATGAATAAAATGTATGCTCTATGCACTTCTGGAGCACTCTTGAGAGGGTATAGGGGACAACTGCAAAATGGAAAAAGAGAACAAACTCTCCATATGTAGTAGGCCCAATCAGAACCATCATTTCTTTTGCTCTGTGTCATGAACAAGTGGGATTCCAGATACCTTTAGCACATTTCTGTTTGTCAATATGTTCAGAAGCCTGCTAAGGAAGGATGCAATTCACTATCTCTTTGTAAGATTGCTTCCCTTAGCCTACCAGTTTTTCCCATTTATGTTTCAGTTCAATCTCAGACAGGTAAGTCTGAATTTATTCAACATTCTCCTCTCTTTTTTTGTTTTGTTTTGGCTTTGTTTTGGTTTGGTTTTGCTTTTCGGTTTGTTTGGGTTTTTGTTTTGGGGTTGTTTTTACTTTGCAGAGTGAAATAGAAGCACAAATAATATTATTTCTGTAATCCAATCAAAAGTAAAATAAACCAGAACTCTTTTATTCTAGATGCATAACAATTCATTGTACAGGACTAAGTTTAGTAGTAAGTTACATAATTTTGTTTCCAGGAAGCATATCTATATGAATTGATCTGATTTTTCTTCTAGGGCTGGATATATCCATAACAGTGATATGTGAGTGACACAGCAACAAGGATAATTCTCCTTACCTGACTGGTAGTACATGCAGTTTGGCCATGCTAAGCAAAAAAAATCATCCGGACTTCATCTATTTTTTTAAAACCTTCCATCTGCAAAGCAAGGTGAATGCAATTTTCAGAAGAATGACTTATTAATTCCCTTCAGCTTTCTAAATTAAAATATGGCCAGAAATTATCTGCTTGGTCTCCACTAATAAACTCTACCACAGGTGCAGCCAAATCACTGAAAATACTTACAAACCATAGCATCATCCTGATCCAACCGACCTGATTTACTCATAGCTGCCTAGGTGCCTTAGAGGGATGTCAGAAGGATATTTTGAGAAAACCAAGCCAGCAAACCCGAAAAACAAACATTTATTTAAATCAAACAAAT
>NW_020955832.1:339926-367244 GCF_003031625.1 Empidonax traillii | reverse complement strand
AAAAACTGTATATTTCCATCAATTTACTCTGCCCTGGACAACTCAAATTAAGGACTCTCTGTCATTCTGTTGCTGTCTGAATTAAGTATCCTCAGATGAAAGCCAGCATTGATGTGGATGCACCCAGATAAAGACAAATTGCACTTTCATTTATAACGTGAAATATTTATCTTTTGCTTTTATGGAAATGCTTTGCATTTGAGAAATGGTACAAAGCACTCTGAAAAAGTTAATGGGCTCCAATTAATTATCTTGTATTTCTCCTGGTTCAGTTCCAACCTTTTAATTCTTTAAAGCTATCGGTTTCATTGCTTTAGCACTTCTACCACAGCAAGATGTTCCAGGTCATGACTTGGACCCATGAGCATAAGAGGATTGCCCAGCAATTCATTTCCAATCAGATAAACCCTGAAGGGTTCAAATGTGTATCCAAGTGCATTCAAAACTCTTTGGAGGAGAAATCTCATTAGAACAGACTTTCTTTGAGTTTTTTTCATCCTTGGTTGGCTTTGAAACAGCACAGAAATAGCATCATTCATGGCTTTGTTTTCAAATATGTTTTTTTCCCAACATTTCCATTTGTAGCTCTGAGTAAAACCAGGTAGCAGAATAATACAAAAAATTAATGAGAAAAGAACTTAATTTTCTGGAGACAGTCCAGCAGTAAAGCTAGTTCAAGCACTGGCCAAAATGTAATACTGGTGCTTTATCCTTACCTGACTTGACCTGTGCTCTCTTGTCCTGTTTATCATGCTGGGTTGTAAGTCATGAAGCCAGCAGAGAACTTATTGCTTTAGAGAAAAACACAGTAATGTCAATTTCTAAATTAGTTCACCAAGTGCATTTGTAATCAAAAAGATTTAATATTGTTCTGCTTTTTTTGTTTAACTATTTTAGTTTAGTTGATTATTTGTGAATTAAATCAGATCACACTTTTCAATTCCTTCAGCACTTTGAGCAGTCTGAGTGTTCACATGGGTACATGAATATCTGTGGAAGAGAAACAGAAAATTCAGTAAGAAAAAAATATAAAAATAACATTACAGCATCAATTCTATATTTATTGTAGCTGTTCTTCCTTATACATTCAACCTATTTTTATTTCACAGTAATGGTAAATACTTTAAATGAGTGTGTTACTAAAAGGTGAATGAAAGAGATCATGGCTATTCATTTTCAACTTGCTCTGTGAGGCTTTTATTTATTCATCAGAGTAATTTCACTTATCCACATTTCTCCTGGAGTTCCATCGGAAACTTGCTATCTAAAGCTTTTCAACAATATCTGAAAAACTTATTTAAACTTCTTTGAATATATGTACTCCTTTTTGATTAAAAATATAATTGCTAGAAAAATTACTTTTTTCATTACTTTTGTATATGAATATTACTCACTTGTTACAATTGCAAGACAAAAATCTTTGGATATCAGAAGAACTTTTGAATCAGTTAACAATCTTAAAAGATAAATCAACATTTTTAGATGCATTTCACAAGTTGTGATACTTATATAATTTCCTTTAACTTCACAGTATTCTCTGAAGTTCTAGGAAAATGCAGAGAGAAATGGACTTTAGCTTAGTGTTTTGCAAACCTTTTGGAAATGGTTTGAGGTGAGAGTTTGGTCATCTGTGGCTCCAAGCCAGAGATTTTCTCCCTGAAATTTCATGTCCAACAGAACCTGTTGTGTACAGAAAAGAGAGCTCCAAAGCTGAGACGTAAAGTGTTTTCACACAAATGATTTCTTAATGAAAGCTCCAGCCAAAGGGATCCATCTCTGCCATCAGCCTTCTCATTTAGTAGCTGACATAACTCATCCTCCTTCTCATCTGCTGCCCCTCATTATCCAAGTAGTCTGATGTGCCCCGTTACACTTCTGGTAGAAACATTCCTTTTCAAAAGCACGCTCCCCAGATCAGAGGTGTTCCTTTGATTTGCTTTCTGACTCGCTGACATTTGCAGAGATGCGCCAGTGCATCTGAGCCCGAAAACAGGAAGATGGAGAACACATGAAGTTCCTTTTGCCTTTCATCTTTTCAGCCTTTGTAGTCAGACAAGATTTCTATTACATTGGCCTTTCTTTTCTTCTTCTGCCTTTTTTTTTTTTAATTTTTCTTTCATTTACTCTGATCTTATTAAAGTTGCTCATCTTTTTCTTGAGTCCTGCCAGCAGAGTTCTTAACAAGTCTCCTCATGCTGACTCATATGTAAAACATCCTTTAGCACTTTGTTGCTTGAACTGTGTTCCTGTTACATCAAGATGCACTTGCTTGAAGCTGGGGAAGTAATTTTAAAACACCTCAGAAAAAAATTATTTTACTCAAACTCAAGTGTCCTTTCGGAGGGTGTTGTGGTCTCTCCATATCAGAATTTATCCTCTGTCAGTCTGTGATACAGAGATTGCTCTCTGTCCCTGTGTGGTAATAATGAACTAGCAGTCATATTACAACCTTTTTCTGCTTTGGACTAAAATTTGCTAGACAAGTCTGAGGTTACCCTGTATTTGTGGCATGAGGCTAAAATTAAGCTTTATTGTATTAAAAATCAGACTAGGAGATATCAGCAGACAATTACCAGTCATCTATCTATGCACTGAATGTCTGTGTTTATAGATGGTACTGACTTCTGATGCTTCATCTGTCTAATTTCATCTATTAATAGTACCTGCGTAGGTGTAACCACATCTACATGCAGGTCATGCCTGCAGCATTTGTTTCTGGAAGGATAGAGACTCTAAATGGAATAATTCCATTGAGGCAGTCATAATAACAGTCCTGACAGACATGTTTATGCTTTCACAAAGAGTCAGACGAGAGAGGGTAGACAAGCTTATGAGCTGTGACAGTACTACTTCTCATAGGTTTTGAGGCAGAACAAGCAGATCTGCATCCCCTCCTACTCTGTCAGACACAGAGTCACAGAATATTATGAGATGGAAGGGACTCACAAAGATCATCCCATCCAACTCTTAAGTGAATGGCCCACAGCTATCAAACCCACAACACTGGTATTATTACCATCATGCTCTAAGAAACTGAGCTAATCCCAGGATTACACCATTCTTCCCAATACTTCATACTCTGTGCAAAATATCTACAGTTGCAGCATCCTAAAATCTCCTTTTTCCCCATTATAATCAAAGTCAGGAAACTTCTGTTAAGTAAATGTTAATCTGACTTTTTCCCTCCCTGTGGTTACTGAATCCAAAGATGCCATACAACATGATTTTAAAGCTATAAGTAAATGTTATTTGTTGATAGATTGTCAGTTGCATTTGCTGGGGGCTATCAAATGAGAAACTCATATACTACTTACAGAGGTGTCCCAAGCGTTGGTTATGGTTAACTGAATTTCATATCCCACAGCAACTCATTTTCCAACTTTGCGTGCTTTGGTCTGTATCATGATTCTAACATCTTCATTGGGGGGCTGAAGGAAGTTTTCAGCATATGGTGGAGTAAAAATGAAATCACAAGAACGAATGTTTAATGAGCAGTTCTGAAAGACACGAGATTTATTTAAAGGTTGTGATTAGTCTGTTAGATTTCAGTTGCACAACCAAACTGTTCTGTCACTATCTGGGTTGCAGCTTGGTTACGAAAGAGTCTGACAATAAGTACTCAACATTGTCTGATTCTAAGACCCTTTTTCAGTTTCTGAAACTGAGAGAGAAAAAATAGTTGCACGCATTTCATGGTGTTATCTTTTGGACATCAATATGGATTTAAGAGTCATAAGAGAATTTTCCTACCAGTTGTTTTATGCAATATGAAAATATTGATTATTAAAATAATATATAATTAACTTCAAATGAATCTTGAAACTCCATTGAACTGCAATTAACCTTATCAGAATTAATCAGTTGTGGTTACTTCACATTTATATAATTACCACTGCTTCTGCATCAAAATAAACAGTATATTACTGAAGTTGTAGCTTTCTTCTATCCTTTTTTAGACATGCAGTAGAGAACTAAATGACATGAGATTATATATATCTATTGTGATGATAGATGAATTACCAGCATGAAATCTTCATCTTTGATACAAGATATATTTATGTAGACCCAATGTAATGTTAGAGCAAAATCAACATTTTTTCTCCACCTAGAAGTATGTGCTTGCACCCTAGTGCAGACAGAGAGTGCTGACCTCCTTGTCCTCACCAATGTCTTGGGTAAGCAACTGCTGATAACCAAGCAAAAACATACTGAAGATTTTAGGAAATGGTCTTCATGTGAAATAACCTCTTAATAACACTGTTGGCATGAAACAGTAGTCTCAGAAATAACCTTCAACCTGAAAAATCTTTGTTTCTTATCCTTTCTCTGTGTTTCTTCTTCTGAAGCTTAATAAGTGGACCCAGAATCTTAGAGAATTATTTGAAAAAGTTTTCAAAGGGCTATGGGTTGACATATTCTTTGCACGGTACCACTTCTAACACTTTTAGTGTAGGTCAATTTATGTTCAGGAAAACCATTTTAGTAGATGGGCTTCCAGTAGAAGATTCTTCAAGGACACCTTAGAAAGTGAAAGGCCAGTTTTCATGGGTGTGATATGCACTGTCAGGCTGAGATTTCTGAAGAGGCCTCAACTTTCATGTAGATGAAAAGTAAGGAATAATAGCTCAGGTAAAATCACACTTCAGCTTACAGTTAACCCTTTACAGCAAGAAGAATGCAAGTGGGAAATTGCAGTGTTTGGGTACAGACAATTAAGTTCTTTGGCTGGAATAACTACTGGCTAGCTTTATTCAAGTTAGATTGCAGTGTTATGGTCTAGTCTTTAATATTTATGAAGCATTTTTAAGATGAGTAGCATAATACACAGCATTGTATTGCCACAGTAATTGGTACGACTTCTGTGAAATAGTCTAGTACTTTTTAATAAGGGTAGTAACTAGAAAATGATCCATCAGGGGTGTAACCAAGCCTGAAGATGAGTAACGTGAATGGTGCTCTTTAAAAAAAAGAAAAAAAAAGTCCATCAAGACAAATAAACACTCTTTGCCAAACCCTTGTTTTATTAAATTAGTTCCCTTTGCTCTGCACTTGGTGGTTATCTTTTCAAATGTCAGTAGTGTATAGTGTATCTTATATCTTTTAAAGTTCTCATTTGTGCCTTCCCTTTAGCTCAACTGACTTTCGGTTACTGTCTGACACGATGAAACTGTGGCAAGCATTTTTTGAAGTTAAAGTGCACCAGTCCCTTTTTCTCAATCTGCTGCTGTCAATATAGTTTTTAAAAACATAAATACTGGTAAAATTTGCATTTCATATTTTGTTCTTATCACAGTGACAGTTCCCTTATAGTGGATACTGGTAAGGCTGCAGCTCCTCACAAAGAAGGAAAAATAGTTGTGTATTCTTTTGTTGTACATGGTTATCAGGGGGAAAAATTGTGTTACAGTGCAAAAAGTGTGAAGATTACTGATGCAGAGAAGAAAAAAGTGTATCTGAAAAAAGAATATTGAACCAGATTTCCTGCTTGTCATCCTTTACTCAAAGATAAAGCTGTTGTTTGGACTGATGTTGCCCTGGGTTTTGTACAGAATTCAAGGTGAAATAATACACAGGCTCTGGAGACAAGGGCACTTCATGTAAATCCTAAATTACTGAAGTCTTAACAAAAGCCTTTGCCTGATCTTCTATCTGCCAGCAACAGCTTTCCTTATGGTTTTCTGGAGGTATACACCCACGACAGTAATCCTTTCCCTCTTCTGGCTTTGATACAAGGGAAACCACAACCTGATTGAAAACACAAATTATTTGGTTCTGATATGACTCTTATCACGTAAAGATTTTATCTGAGTTCTAGCAGTTTTCTCAGGCCATGAGTCCTTGTTCAACCCTGCCACCTTCTACCAACTGGACAACACTGAATGTGGGTGTCATATCATCTACAATTACTCTGTAAAGTTATTTAATTCTGAGGACTAGAATGCTTTCCAATATTTTAGATTCTTTTATAATTTTGGTTGAGTCCTTTTTGTATGACTTCAGAGAAACTTCCACAAGCAAAGCTGTTGCCCAGAAGCACACCTTCTTGTCTCTGTTGACAAAAGCTTGTCTTGCTCCGATGAAATCTGCAAAGTTGTAGTAGCACCATTTAGGACACTTATAGCAAAATACTTTTCAGGAGTAATGAACTAAGTCACAAATAAAGAGAAGATGGTGGGACAAATGCAACCAAAGGACTTAATATAAGCCAGGTTAACTGCTATGATCCATAGCATCACGTTGACAATACTTTTGACAGAGGAACTAGGCAGAGTGGGTGTTCTCACAATTCCTTGGCATCATTTTGGAAAAGCCAGCCCTAAAGCTAGGAGAGCTAAGGGCTGCCCAGGCTAAAAGTAACTGAACCGACAAAAAAAAACCCCCAACAGTTGATTTAAAGTCAAAGACTTAACTGTAAAATTTTTCTTGACAAATACATATGCAGATCCATAAACAAATAAGTGGACCTCTTCAGCTAGTTCTGAGTTACTTTTTTTTCATACAAAAGTTCACATACAAGATGATGAGGTAATTTACTAATATGAATCAAAGTTTACAGACAAAATGATGAGGCTTCATGTGAAACTGTTGACACATGAGAAGGTGACACCCCAGGGTTTAAAGATAGGAGTAAGTCATTAGCAAAGTTTTTATAAAGCAATTCCCTCAGCTAATTAGAACTCTCCTACTTATATTTGCCTGACAAGAGGAGGAAGAAAAAGTAGAACAAAATAGACACCAGTGAAAAGAGGAAATTAAAAGAGCAATTGTTAAAAGCTATTTATCAAAATTTAAGTAGTTCATTATCAAGCAGCACTGGCAATAGGCTGCTCTTTGCTAATTGCTTGTGTTGAAGCAGCACTAAACGTCTTGTATCCAGCCACGAACTTTGGGCTTGAGAGAGCATTCATGGATGTGAAGATACTGTGGGTGGAATAGCAATTAAAATTCCTGGGTCCTGGCTTCACTTTAACCTGAGTCAATGTCTCAGTTTCCTTTCTCTATTTGTCTGCACAAGTATTAAGGCAAAAAGCCTCTCTGTCCATCTGTCTGCCACTGTGGCCAGTGCTAGAGGTAGCACACAGAACTAGGCCTCTGCCAGCACTAGTCCATGTAGGGTAAGGTCACATGTGACACATGCAGGGCGGCACACAAGCTGTGGTCTCATTTTACTCCTCAAAGCCCTTCTCAGTGAAGGCATTGCCATCGTAATGCAATGGTCAAACCCTTTGGGTCTGTCAAGGGCTGTTAGATCTTGGCTTAAAAAATGAGTTCCCTTCTAGACTATGAGTGAGCACTTTCTCATTGCAGGCTTTTGATGAAGTGCACTGGCAAAGCAAAGATGGGAGGTGATGCCACCTCTAGGCGAGCTCTGAAATCTGCCATTTATCTGTGCTGCACATCACCAGCAAATCTTTTCGCAGGCAGCTGACACGTGTTGCTGATGTTGCACAGGGGCCTCATGCTGGAGTAGATACAGAAATCACCTTAGCTTAAAACAGATTATATCTGACTTTTCTTACGAAAAAGACTCATTAAGAGCTAATTGTTTCTACTGCTTTGAAAATAGATTAATGACTTTCCTTGTTAAGCAGCTCTTCTATAGCCCAGATGTCAAATCCAGTCTTTCAACTAAAATGGATGGAATCCTACTGAGTGTAAAGTGTAAAAGGAAAATATGTTTCATGTTTAGAAATGTACAGGCATAGTTTGTATTTTCTACAGAGACTCCCCTGATGGTGTTCATGGATATTATGTTTCTCCGTCTCTTCTCTGTATTTTTGTTACAAATTCAGTATTTGTAAGGAAAGTAAGATAAACTACTCCCTCTGTGCATGATTATGTGCCTTATTAATGAACAAATGCAGGACCAAACCTCATGGTGGCACTGGTAGTCCCTGTCCTACTTACTTTTCCTCTGTATGGAAGATTTCTGCTAGATTAAACCAAGAATAGTGTTAAATTGTTCTTTGACATGGATAACAGTGCCTTCTACTCCTCACCAGCCTACTCTGCTGACCTGCTAAGCTCTATCTGTTTATCTTCAAAAGAGTCCATGACTAGAAGTAGACCTCAGACTGACATTTACTGTCCTGAAGGGTTATGGTAAGGGCTCTTCTGTTAGAAGGCAAAACAAGACTGCAAGTTTTAAAATGAAAAGTGGATGCCTCATGGATAAATAGGTGGAACTTTGTTCTCTAAGCACTCTGTAATATAGTTACCCATCTGAAAAAGTAGGACCTGTCACAGTGTTGCTTACAGAGTAAATTAATTTATCATAATGCTCTTGTGTTCCCTAGCCAAAGAATTTACTTTATGTAATCTATCTATAAATATTAGTATGATATTTTATCAATGCACTTTTATTTCTATTACTTATTAATTTTATATTTACAATTGAGCAAAGAAGAAGTCAGTTTAATCTGGTCTGATTCTGCAGAAAGCCTGAAATAGGTTGGAGAACAGAAAACCGATCCATTCCCCTCAGTAGGAAAGACTGTGAACTTCATAACTGCTCTTCCCCATAATATTACATTTTTTCAAGATGTTTCAGAGCTCAGTGCTTTTGCAGTGTACTTTATCACTTTCTGCCTTCTGCCACCCTTTGCTTTTATTTGTTTTAGTGCCCTGCCTGTGATTGAACTCTGACCTCATGTTTTTTTCAATGGAAGCTGAGTGCAGTGCAGTGCTGCATCAATCTATAGCCTGCTGAGAGTGGGTAGAAATATAGATAAAGTCCAAGACTTTGGACAGAACCAGAAGTTCATTTATTGATCAGTGGTGGTCAATTTCCCAAATCCTGGATTCAGTGCTGAAGATAAGCATCTACAAATTATACACCAATAAATATGATCTGTAAGTGACAGTAAGTCTGTAAGCATCCACTGTCACATGTGAAAAGCACATCTACATGCCTTTCCTAGATGTGATGGAGGCATGCCTGAGATATAGAATAAGACTATTTTGGAATTTAAAGATTGCATTAAACACACTTTTGTCTCTCATCATGTTAGTGAGTAAAAATACCCCAGCTGGGATCAGGAACTGAGAGTGTTGTTCAGTGATAGGCTACAGTGTCATATTTGATGACAGCAAAGAACACAAAGCCCTCAGTTTGTGTGAACAATATATATATATGTATATCGGTATTTTTTGTGTGAAAAATATATAGAGAGATATTTTTCTCTGGTGGTTTTTTTTTTCTTTTTTTTTTTTTAAATCAGCTGCTACTGATTCTTCTCTTCTTCTACGTTCATAAATATCATGATATTCTAGCAGACTTACTCTGGCTATTAAAATTTGATTTTCTTTCAGTGATTTAGAATTAACTAGGGGAGAATTAACACAAATATTAGCATAAGGGGTTTGGTGGCCTTTTGCTATGTTCATCCTGACCCCTTCTCCTTTTGCACACAGTCACAGGGTTGTTTCTTCTCTTTTCAGTGAACCACTCTGGCTTTGCAAATCATCTTCCCCTTTACAGTTATTTTTCTATGCACATATGTGTGCATGTTTTTCTTTCCTAATGCAAAGAGCACTGAAACAAGCAGAGAACATGCATTCAAGGCCAGAGAGTGTCTGAAAATATCTAAGATAAAAAATTAAATCTGTCTGAGGCTCTTAGTGCCAACCTCCTCACTCCAAAACAGCCTACATGCGCCTTTGGATGGAGTAAGTGTTCAGATGAGTATGCATACAATTCAATCTTCTGCTCACAGGGAGAATGTTAGAAATGTCTTAAGGTCCTACAATTCATTTGCCTATTTTATTCCCTCCAGCTAAACAGGGAGACAAGTCCCATTTCGCTATCTGTGTCTTTGTGTTACATTAGTCTGTTTATTATCGTCTTGCTCTAGAAAGATGTGTATGTCTGTTCCTCCATTCCCCTAAATTCAGACCCTTCCTGCAATGCTAAGAAGTGGATACGATGACTCGGCTGTTAGCATTGTGTGAGCCTTTGCACATCATTACCAGGAGAGATGCAGTCCTATGGCATTAGTACACATACATATTGGGTCTCATGATCCAGTATGAGACCCTTTAGGCTGACTCTTTATGTTTCCCACTCATGCTCCCTAGACATGGGCCTGCATTTTCAGTGTCTGCAGCAGAGGACAATGGATTTTCCCCCACACTCTGAGAATCTACTGACAAGGTATGGCTGTCCAGCCTGGCTTGGAATCTGAGATTCAGACTGGAGATAGCACAGCTTAGGGTATTGTGGGAGGGTACCCTCCCTTCCCTGTGATTCCTACTCACAATGAAGATGTTACTGACCTGTATTCAGACTTCTGGTAGGAGTTGGCTCAATGGCCCCAAAAAATGATACAGGACTACATACTGGAAAGCTTCTGGAGACTCAGCTGGGAAGGTGAATGTCTTATTGGGGCATATGCAGCCTTAGGCCTTGCAGAGCTACCTTTTGTTGTTTGAATTTATTGAATGGTAACAAATCTTGTATTCTTACTAAATACTGAGGGAAGGAAAACATATACCCATGTCTCCCTTAACCTACTTTGTTTGTTGTAATTTTTTCCATTATAACTACCTATATCATGTTTTAGTTGATGGTCAGCCAGAGTATTTTTTCCCCTAAGGTTTAGAAGATTCATGAAAAATAATATATATATATATATATAAAATGTTTTAAAACATTTTGTAATGCATTATCTTCATGAAACCTTGACACAACAATTAACTGTGTGTGAAAACTCACTCGCTTATTGAACTGACTCTGGGCCTGCCTTTGTAATTTGGACAGAGTTGTTTTCCTATCCTTGGAAAAATGGAAACAGTAAAAGTTCTGGGTATAAGTCCATAAAGCAACTTGATTGCTGTTGTTCTCAGTAATAACATTATGCTGGCATTGAACTACAGAGATGAAAGTTGTGTGATTCTAAGTGCGAGAAAAACATGGGTCTGTTCAGCCTTTTCCTGGACAAAGAAATAGTACACTTGGACAATTCTCTCTGCCACTGCCTGTAATAAATTTCTGCTCTTCCTCTGAAGAACAGTGAAATAGTTACTATGTACTTGACCCATGTTTTAAATTTGATAGTCTAGGATATTCAAGTGAATTTGATGCTCCTGAAAACTGAGGGAGAGAAATGCTCAGAGGGAATCAGGTTTATTATGTAACCATTGTCATGGGTTCATGTGGCTGGCTTTTTGGTAGCTGGGGGACCATAGGGGTGGTTTCAGTTAGAAGCTTCTAGATGCTTTCCCTGTCTTATGAGGAGCGAACAATAGCCAGCTCCAGGATGGACTTCCTGCTGCTGGCCAAGGCTGAGCCAATGAAGTGTGCTTCTGTGATAACATATTTAAGAACAGATGAAGAGAGGGCTGTGGCACAGAACTCCAGCCTGGGAAGAGCAGAGGAGAACACAGGATAACAAACGTACTCCAAGGTCAGTGTAGCAGGAGGGGGAGAGTTCCCTTTTCCACCCCTCCCCCAGGAGCAAGGGAAGGACGTAGAGCTGAAGCCCTTGCAGCCTGTGGAAGTCTATTTGGGTCCAGAGACCACCCTGCAGCCTGTCGGGGAGACTATGCTGGAGCAGGTGGGTGCATGAGGGGGTTGTGACCCTGTGGGACGCCCAAGATGGAGCAGAGTCTTGCTGGAGACCTGTGGCACCATGGAGAGAGAAGCCCATTCAAGTCCACGCTGGAGCAAGTCATCCTTGGTAGGACATGTGGTCCCAGTGGGGGACCCAGGTTAGCACAAGTCAGCCAATGAAAGACTGCACCCCCATGGAGAAGTGACCCAAGGGACAGCAGATTAGGAAGAATTGTTGCCCGAGGGATGGACTTGTGCTGGAGAGGTCCAACAAGGACTGCCTCTTGTGGGAAGGGACCCCACAGAAGCAGGGGAAGGACTCAGAGCTGTGGCTCCCCTGTAGCCTGTGGTGAAGACCATGGTGAAGCAAATTGTCCCCTTGCAGCCCATGGGAAACCATCAGCGTGCAGAGACCCCCCTACACCCTATGGAAAACAACATCGAACTACAACCCCCCTTCCCCGTCCCCCTACACTGCTGGGGGGGAAGAAGGGAGAACTTGGAAGGAAGAAGGGTTGGGAAGGGATGGTCAAGGTGTTTGTTTAAAACTGTTTTCTCAATCTTTAGCTTTTATCCTGTTAGCAATAAATTTAAGTTCTACCCCCACTTTGAGTCTCTTTTGCCCCTTAGTAAAGGAGTCTCCCAGTTCTTATCTCTACTCAGGAATTCTTTAATTGTTTTTTTTTCTCTCCTCTGCCAAGCCACAGAGGGATGGTGATTTCAGTGCTGTAGTGGCTTTCAGTGGGTATTTGGAATCCAGCCAGGGTCAAAAACACTACACCATACACACACAGTCCTTAAAAACTGTAGTAATTTGCCTTATTTCTATCCAAGAGTAATTTCTTTTTTTTTTTTCCTTCTATTGACCCAAGTTTGTACACGATGTCTATCCTTTTAGTACTTGAATATGAATGTGAAATGCCTGTGCTGGACTGATCTGGGTGCCTGGGATGACTATAAAAACTGGGTTAAGCCTGTAGTAAAAATTCCATGGTGCATTCTTCCACCATCTAATGATATGTGGCTCAGGGACTTCATCATCTGGAAGTAGAATCTTTGTACTTATTAAATCATGATAGATTTTTATTCTGGGATTTAGTCCAATTAATTGCCTTCTGAGTCCTTGTAAACATGCAGCAGCTGCCATGTCCTATGACAGTGAGTTCAACTTAACTATGTGAGGAGAATTCTACTCTTTCTTTTGCACCTTCAGCCCACTATTTTCCTTTGATTTCACTAGTTCTTCTCTTAAAAAGGAGAGAAAAATCCTTCCATGTGCGTCACCTCCAGGTCTACGAGCCTAAAACCATTAGTACCTCTTTCTGACCTGTACCTCCCCTGTTACATGAGTTCTGGATGATGACGAGTCTTTACTAGCTGCATCAGGTTCTTCTCTTCAGTGGGTGCTTCAACAGAGTTGTGTCTATAAGTGACAGAAGAATCAATGCTAACACATAGCACCTTCCATATAAGGATGCTTATTCCCTTATATATGAGGACCAAACTCCTGTCAAGCAGAGAGTACAAATCATGCCAAGTTGTGCAACAGTATTTTAATCTGTGCTTGAAAGCAATATACAAGACCATTTTCCTTGTGACTTACAGATAAATCACTTAAATGGCAAGTTTAATCTTGAGGTCCTTTTATTGCTTGGTGTTGGTTAAATAATGAAACTGGCTTAATAGGAGATGCATTTAATAAACTGAATTTCAAAGGAGATTTGAAATCCTGTAGATTGGGTTTTATTTCAGTCAACAACAATACTAGTTCTGTTTCTGAGCTGTGTCATAATGTGGAGATGAGAATTCTATTCAGTATTGCAATGGATATTGAAAGATAACTGATAGCAATAATTTCTCTGCTGCTTCACTGCATGCCAACTCTATTAATTGCTAATTGTTTTAAAATACACCTCTATCTATTGGAAATTGGGG
Source organism: Empidonax traillii (assembly GCF_003031625.1). Classification (NCBI taxonomy): domain Eukaryota; kingdom Metazoa; phylum Chordata; class Aves; order Passeriformes; family Tyrannidae; genus Empidonax; species Empidonax traillii. The sequence goes on along the minus strand of NW_020955832.1, from coordinate 353,758 downwards.
TGGGGAGTATGGTTTTCCTGAAGTCATGAGTGAGTGCTGTGAAAGTGAGTATGAGTCTTTACTAGATCTAATAAGGGCTTAGATGTTGCTTTCTAAACTGTAACATTTTATACTTGGTGTCCATGGACTGACTCAGAAAGCCTGTTTATCCTGACAACTTCCAATTTACTAGAAAATAAGTAACAGGCTTAAGAAGCAAAGTCTGATGGAACAGGACTTGATTATTCAGCCCTCAGCTTCCACTGGCAGTGTATTTCATTGCCTTTAGACTGACTCTGCCCTCCATAGTGCAGGGCTGGTGGGGGCTTACATTGCTCTTGTACCCATTTCAGGCACATCACCTGTGCGAGGTGCTATGCCTGAGAGACATTCCCCAAAGAGATGTTCCAGCTATGCATTTGTATTGCTGACGGCCAAAGACAGATTGCTCTAGAAGAAAGGGCCTTGACTGGCTGCTGCCTTTCTTGTAGCTGCTTAACTTCAGACAAACTGCTCACAAACCCCAAATTAGAAAGTTGGAGCACAATTCTATCTTATATTTTTGCTAAAATAATAATGTAAAACGTAGGCATCGGTTCCCATCTGGTGTAGTTTCCATTTTCTGTGCTTTTTGTACTGGAACAAAGGGGAAGGGTAGAACATGTTACAGAACTGGATCATGGATAAAGGTTAACTAATCAGGTTAGTGCCCATTTCTAAAATATGGTTCATGAGCAGTGGCTTATTGGCAGTGTGTGTCTCATTACTGAGGATGGTGGATGCTACGCTTGTCCTGAGACAGATGATGTGAAGCCAAAAGTTAAACTCTATGCAGATTAAGAAAGCATGTAAATAAGAACAGAAGAATCTTTTTATGAAGTAATCTTTTAAATGTTCCTGCTAGTGTTTATCTTAAAATATTAAATTGATTTGTCCTTGCAAAAAGATTTTTCTCACTACTGATCCTTCAAAGTATAAAAAGAAAAATTTTGCATTTTGCCACTTCTAATTTGAAGGATAAAGGAAAGATTAAAGGAAAAAATTGTTTGCTAATCTTGTCTACCACAATGCCAAAGTCTTATATTTGTCTTTAAGCAAATATTAATTTGCTTTTTTGACTGGAAAATATGAAAAATTACTGGGAGTTCAACCTTCTGTCCCCCTCAGTGTAGTCCCTGAGTGGCTGGGTGACTATTTAAAAATCAAGGCACAAATGAGTCAGTGATGAAGTGATCATGAGTGTGTCTTCTTCCAGAAGTCAAGACAAAACGTAAAAGCCCAAACTTGTAACGTGTTAAAGTTGAGGATACATTTTTCAGATTCCACATCCTTAGTACTGTCTGTATTTTCACTGAGGAAATGTGCTCTAGCCATCCCAGATTAATCATGCTTGGGCACACAGGCCATGCATTGCCTGGACAGACTGACTCTTCGTTACAAAAGGAATGAGTCCAGAGTCTAGTGTACAAATCGTGACCATTTGTCAGGAAAAAGCAGATTCCTGCAATAGGTAAATAGCATACACTAGAGCAGAAGTCTAATGTTCAAAACAGTAATGCTGGCAGAAGCTTACTGATGCTCAGGACAGTGAATGAAAGCAAAATTAAATACTACATTTTTCTGTTTTTTTTCCCTCTTTCATCCTTTTCTTCTCACACCAAAACTAAAAGAAAATACTTTGTTGGTTACCAAAAAAATTTAAACTCTGTGAACAGAAACTAGAAGTAAATGTATAATTCCAGAATCTCTTACTCTCTTTGTTTCATTAAGAGGCAGATCACAAAGTTCTTGTATCTTCCTAGGATGCTAGGGGTTGCTTTTTACTTTTGCATCCCAAATAGAGTCACTGAAGCTGGCAGACTGGACTGCAGTGCCATCGCTGCCCTGACAACACCTTGCCTTTACATTTCGACTCCAGGCAAGAGACCTCTTTGCATCCCTCTCTGTCTGAGGAAGAATTCCAGGGACTGGGATGAAAATAGTTGTCTAAGACTTCATGGGCAGTGAGTGATATACAAAATGTGATGTTTGAAAAAATTTTCACAAGTGCCATTTGCCTTTTCCTGTGTTAGCTACTTGGCTGTTTGTAACTGTTTAGAAGTTGGGGGGTCAGGAGGAGAATCAGGGAAGCATGTCAGAGCCAAGAACAAACGTGCAGAGGTGGCACCAAAAATCAATTTGAACACCTAAGACTGGAAATTTAACTGCAGTTTTAGCTTCTCTAAATGTAACTCTTCTAATAGGGAACTATTTGATTTTTGAAATCACTGTGGTTTTTTCATATTCTTTCCTACTCAGCAGTATTTAGAACAATCTTTGCATTCAATGAGGAGACTTCATTCTGAAAAAATAGGCTGTAAATATCTTTTTTATGTCCTCCTCTTTGAAGGATAGCTACATGTCAGCCAAAGAGAAGGTTACAGGGAGACCATAAAGCAGACTTCCGGTACCCAAAGCGAGCTTACAAGAAAGCTGGAGAGGGAATTTTTACAAGGGCATGTAGTGACAGGACAAGGGTGAATATCTTGAAACTAAAACAGAGTAGGTTTAAACTAGATATTAGGAAGTAATTCTTTACTGTGAGGGTGGTGAGGCACTGAAAGAGGTTACCCAGAAAAGCTGTGGATGCCCCAAGCCTGAAAGTGTTCAAGGCCAGCTTGGACGGGGCTTTAAGCAAACTGGTCTAGTGAAAGGTATCTCTCCTCATGGCAGGGGGTTTGGAATCAGACAATCTTTAAGGTCCTCTTCCATTTGAAACCATTTTATGATTCTACAATATGTGAGTTGCATGTTAGATCACGATGTAACTGCCTGATGTAACAGGAAATAAGATGTTACTTCTATTTATTGAACAAGCAGATTGCTGTTCCTTCCCTCAACACCATGTGCTCAAACACACTGCACTCATCAGTTACTATCATCCAAATATTTGCACTGTGGCAGAAATAATATGTGACACAAGATGTGATGGTATAATTTACTTTATGTGCAGTGAGCCTAGTGTTATTTAGTCTGGTCAGTGTTTTTTTTGATGGAACATAAAAGAATTGTGTGCAACCTCCCACCAATCCAGTGCTGCTGTTGCATGCAAGATGGTGTATGGTTCCTTCAAATGGAAAATAAATATGTTGTCTGAAAAGGAGGTGACTTACAAAATAGTTGATGGATCAGTGAGGAAGCAGGCTCATTCAATTGCTAGGTAACATTCTGGTTGGACTATAGAGAACACTTCCCTTGAGACAGAACGTGCAACTGCTGTGTGGTTGTTGGTCTGTCAGCAGTGCATGTCCATCTGCTGTATTTCCTGCCCTACCCAGAGGCTGCACTAAAGCAGATTACTTGATCATTCTCTGTGGGTCCACAAATCTGTCGCTTAGCAATATGTGAAGCCTCTCACTCTGTCCTGCTGTTGGGAACTGAGAAGAGGTGCTGTGCTGGTTTTGGCTGAGGTAGAGTTAATTTTATTCCCAGTGGCTAGTATAGGGCTGTGTTTTGGATTTGTGCTGAACGCAGTTTTGATAATATAGAAATGTTTTTATTATTGCTGAGCAGGGGTTACACAGAGCCAATGACTTTTCTGCTTCTTGTACTGCCCTACCAACAAGCGGGTTGAAGGTGAATGGGAAGCTGGAAGGAAACACAGCCAGGAAAGGTGACTCCAACCAAAGGGCTATGCTATGCCATATGACATCATGCTCAGTATGTAAGGTGAGGTGCAGAAGGACGAGAGAGAGGATGTTTGGAGTGATGATGGCATTTGTCTTCCCAAGTAATGGTTACGCATGATGGGGCCTGCTGTCCTGGATATGGCTGAACACCTGCCTGCCCATGGGAAGCAGTGAATTAATTCCTTATTTGTTTTGCTTTGCTTTTCCTGTTAAACTATTTTTATCTCAACCCACAAGTTTTCTTGTTTTTACCCTTCCCATTCTCTCTCTGGTCTCACTGGTGAGGGAGTGAATGAACAGCTGCATGGTGCTTGACGGTTGGCTGGGATTAAAGGTACTCCCCCGAAAATGAGGTCTATAATCTCCAGGAAAAAGAAAAAAAGACTACTGGTCTTGTAAATTAAGATATTTTCACCAAACATGGCAAGGCACTTGAATTATATGTCTCAGATTGGAGCCTGTTTTATATGTCTCAGATTGGAGCCTGTTTTCTCCTTGGGTTATGGGCTTACAGCAAGGAGAGAAGTTGGATCCTCAGCTGCATTAGGACTGGGAATCAGTCTGGATAGGTGGCTTCCTTGGTGCCAAACATGAGACTTTATATTGTGATGAGGAACTATGTTTGTAACAACTTCTGCCTCTGGAATGTTTTAGCTAAACCTAAGTCTTACTAGTAATACTAAATAAAGTCCTAAAGAAGTGTGTGTAGCTGGTCCCTCAGGTCTCTGTTTTGTTAATATAAGCTGGACAGACAACATGTGACAACAAGTCCATTCCTGTTCTATCCCAAGTAACACAGATAATGGACATTAAGCTCCATTCCCTGGACAGACCAGTTTCAAGTCCTCCTCTCTTTCTTGACATTTTCCTTCACACGTAAAATATTTTTTTCAGCACTAAATTTCATCCACCTATTCCAGGCTTGGGAGTACAGTTGAATCAGCAGGTTTGCTCTCTGGCCTATAGAAGGAATGAGCTATGAGAGTTACAGCTGTCAGTGATGCCAGGCAGCTTCCCAAGAGTGTAAGGTTTTAAACAAATTGTCACTTGTTAATGACTGTAGGTCACTATTACGCTGGCCAGGATGTGAAACATTGACCTAAAGAACATAAACCTAATGTATCTTTACCACGGCCACGAGCCATCCAGGGCTTCTTCTCAATTGATGTAAGGAAATTATCTGCAGTGTTATTATATTTACATATTAGTGGAGATAAAGACATGTAATAAGTCTTGGTTTTGGCTCCTAATTTTCGATAGTGCAGTTCTGTTGCCCTTGATATACTGTTATGGGAGACCAATGATTAATGGGCAGACAGAGAGGGGATGGATAAAGCTTGCCTCTCCCGTGAAGGCCAGGAGGCCTAGCCAGCCAACCATTAGAAGCTCATTTCTGCAGCAATAAAAGGATTGATCCCTTACTATAGTTCCCTCAGAACTTTATCAATTAGCCCACGTGCAATTATATGCTGGCAGTATAAAGAGGCTGCTGATAAATCACATTTTTTATTTCTAAAGGCAAGAGAGAAGAGAGTTATTAATACACAGCAGCATATGGAATTAATATAAATTGGGAACTAATAAAACAAGATGCTTGCAGCAGTGCTGCCATTGCAAAATTTTGAATAACTTCACAGTAACAGCCAATTCATTGTATCTGGGCAGGGACCAGATTCTTCCCTTATCAGGTGATTTGGCTCAGAGCAAACATGCATCTTAAGCAGACTATAGAGGGCAAAAGAATTGGCTGGCAAAAATGAAGTTAGAGCAGCTTGAAGCAGTGGCCCGAGAAACAGACTGTTGTAAAAGTGTACAGTGCTAATTACTCAACTGTATTAGATGCAAACACAGAACCAAAATGTAGTTCATATTTCCCAGTGTAAAGAGTTTATAGTTCTCTAGATAATAATATATGACATGGTGTATAGCGGATCTGGTAAAAGACAAGTTGTGAAGAAGAAACATACAGAAAAGTGAGATATTCATTCTCTGACTTCTTTTTATGTGCACTGAGACAAAGACTGAGTCCCATTAATTGCCTGACTCTGCCTCTCCGGACTCAGTCTTAAGACACCTAGTTAAAATACAGGCCAGAGTTTTTTGCTCGTCACCAAGGTAGTCTTGCAAGATAAACAGTGCTCATGTGATGGAAATAAACTGCAAAAGCAAATTGCTACATATACACTGTCTTCAAGGCAGGCCTTTAGTGGCCCCAGTCCACCTCACACAATTCTTGCACATTCTTCCTCTGTGTCCTCCTTCAGATAGAGTGATTGCCTTTCCTGGAGCCCTCCTCAGTGCATTTCACAGGACCCCACAGGACACACCATAAAGTTGTTTAGAAATCAGCCAAGGGAAATACTGTCTGTTAGTGTAGTTCTTCAGCTTCTGATAATTTCAAACATTTTACCTTGAATAGAACATCAGGAGGGCATTACACTGATTTTGCTTTCTGTTAGGTTTGCAGGTCTGCCTGTGGGGAGCCTGGTGGATTAGTGCAGGAGCATAGCAGGATGTGTGTTGTGCCCCTGTCTGCTCAGTGGGTTTAGGGGAAGGTTGTTTGAATTACTCTGGGTGGTATGCTGGAGAAACAACAAAATTCACAAGAGGTTCATTAATGAATTTTTACTTGCAAATCTTAGAACGTTAAGGCAGAATAAGGTACTTACTTAAAAGAACATCTAAAGGAGCACTTCACAAACTTAACTTAGCAAACTTAAGAAATTAGGAGAAGAAAGAGAGAGATAAAGAGAACATAAAAAAGGAGAGAGAAGGATTCATAGTTATCACCCTTGGATCCAGTGATGAGACTTGGTTCTGCAGTTTTGATGTACATTTGTCAAAATGCTGGTTGCTGTCTTGATCCTTCAGGGTGGGGGAAGGAACCTGCAAAACACAAAGTCCAGTGAATTAATGTCATGCTCAGGCTTGGTGAGAACACCCAGATAGTTCTCCTGGGAAGAGGAGTTTTACACTGTCCCTTTGAGTCAAAATGCTGGCAGCATCTTGGCACAATGCTTCAGAGGACATGGATTTTTTTTACCCTCTCAAGTGATTTTAGAAGCACTATCAGCTTAGGATGATAAATTAGTAATAATATTCTTTGGTGCTGATTCTATTTACTGATAGAAAAGTAGAGTTAGAGTAGGCAAGATTTCTCCAAAGTACTTGTTCCAGAGTCCAGAAATACCACTAACTAAAGTCCTAATTCTTTGAAAACCCAACTGCCACTAGATATGCCATCTTGCACTCCAGATATTACAGTCTATTTAGGATAAATGAAATGTAACTTTGAGGGATGCAACATAAAGAAAATGTCAGCTATTTATTCCCAGGATATTTTTGCAGAACTGTTTTTAAGCAACTGTAAAGAGCTGATTAAACAAACTCTCTGATATCTTCTTCTTCTTCCCCATTGATCTGTATTTATATTCCCTTTTGGATCTTGTACAACCTTGCTAAAATAACAGGGCATTGATCTGTGTCCTTATTTAATTGCATAACTGTATGTATTTGTCTGTTTTCCATATAATTAGCTTAGTGAAAAACCCTGTTACTATACCTTAATTTTTGAAATTTACAAACCTCAAAAAAACTGACAGCAAAGACTATCATCATTTTGTTTTGCCATTTCCTATATATGTATATATATTTTTCACTAAATTTTTTAAGACGACTACTTGATTTGCATAATAAATGCAAAACTGTTGTAATACAGTTTTCTGAAAGAATTTCCTGGTTTTTTCACCAACTTCAGTGACAGTAGGGATTTTAAGAAGTTAGAGGGATCTTAGTCTTCAGCAAAATAAAGCCATGAATGCTTTTTATTTACAATGCTTTTTATTTACAATCAACATCTATACATGATATTCTATACATGAATATAGGGCATTTGAGAAGAAAACTATTTGTTGCCTCACTTTAGTAGTTGATCTATAAAAGAAAAATTTTATGAATTTAGGCAAGTTCATAGGTCTAAAGGAAACAGTACAAAGCTGCTTTTGGCCTGCCTAACCATGAGGGTCTCTAGAGGTTGGAATGAGAGTATGCCCTCTCCTACTGCCTCAAAACAGCAACTGCACCGTGCACAGATTTAAGAGCTCACCTACTGTTGCTGTGGTAATATGTGCATCCACTCTTAGCAACTGCTTTCTTTTCGTTCTCCTTTCATGACCTGACTTCCTCTTGAGAGACGAATTGCATACTTTAAAGGCACAGTTTAAAACCTACAAATATCTGAATCATGAGAGAGTATTTAGGAAAGTATTGTTATGTGCTTACCTGTTTTTATACTCTTCCCTTTACATTTACAGAATCCCCAGAGACATAATATTTAGTTAGACTAACCTTTTCTCTGATCACGACGACTGTTTTGTTTCTGTGCATCTTCTTCAGAACATATATCCAATTATAGAAGTTAGCAACACTCTAGGGATTTCCACAAAGAATTGTTTTTCTTTAAACTGGCTCTTCCTGCTGTCTGCGGCATAGCAGGCAATACTGCATCTTTTTTTAAAAATCTTACACTCAAAGGTAAAAGGAATGAGGTCTCTGGGTGCCCTTTGAGGGCAGGATGTGAAAGAAGAAAGAGGAACTCATGCACTTATTTCCCTTCCTTGCATGAAGGGCAGCTCAAATACACAACAGCTTTCAGAGTCTGGATTTAAATTTTTGGCATCACTTGACATTTTTAGGTGGCATTTCCAAAGAAAGTGTTGATGTGCACAACACTTAGGTAGTCTCTGAATATTGTTGAATACGCATCTACAAAACCTTGGGATTCATAAGCAACATTCTCCAGAAAACAGCTTTGTTTCAGCCCACATGCAATGTGGTATTTAGTAGTTATACAGGCTTAGCAAAGTGTTTCACGAAGACACAATGTCATTTCTCAACACAGGCTGAGAAATACTCTGCTCTTGGAACTGGGAAGAACATTTTCAAAAGAAGCAGCATGTGAGAAGTACTGACTTAGCTGAGGTGTTGCTTAGTTCCCCAGGGGAGAAACTAAAGAGGTGTCTAGTCCAGGGCCTACGACATAAGTTGTGGCTGGAGACTAGAATAGGGTCAAGAGACTAGCAGATAAGAAACAGAGGTAAAGCTGAACTATAATATTGAACAGGCTACAAGCTGACTTGTCAAAATCACTATACTGTACTGTACATACAGGCATAAATTTAGCAGCAAATTCAATATTATGAAATATTGTTGGGGACAGCTGAGTTACAGGTGCTATGGGAGCTATAACTATGACTTTCTTGGTTTTCCATTTTCATTCCTTTACTTAACACATCCTTTTTGGGAGAAGAACCATTTCAAAACCTGAAAAAGATCTTTTTGCAAGAAAACTGTACATGTGTAAGTGAGCTGTTGTAACCTGAGAAGCTACAGAGAACAGGGAGTCCTTGAGCTAAAACCAAGGAAGATTCCCTCTGCATTTGGGCTTGTGTTTCTGCAGTGGACTGCCTTCATGAGCCTCAAGAATGTATAGTTATCCAGGAGAAAGAAAATGCCAAGGTGGTCCTTCTTTTTTTATTCACAATGAAGCAAGATGATAAAAAACTCATAATCCCCAATTATTTTCCCAGCACCTCTATCATCAGAGATCCTGGCACAATTTCATAATTTCTTAAACCTTATCCACCAGAGTAATCCTTGATGATGTGCAAACCCTCCAATGTCTCCTACCAAATGATCTCCCTGAAGCAAAAGTGATGTTGTTAACATAAAAATGCCCCATTTCCACCAAAGCATGAGTCACTTTCATCCTCTTTTCAAGTAAGAGTCATCATTGTGTAAATTTCAATAAGTTTCACCAGTTTATCCATTCTGTGCTTTTCTGACAGCCTGTCAAAACCACCCCTCCCAGTGCTTTCCTTTCTCTTAACTCACCAAGACTGAACTTCATATCGAGTCTCTTGAGCACCTTATTTAAGCAACTTCCTTAGTAGCTGCAAAGGTGCCTTGCTAGTTTCTCCTTTGCTTCTATGTGAAAGACACTGTGTAAGATTGGGAAGGGAAAGGTAGCATGGCAGGCCAGGCACCTGCAGTGGGAAATTCCCACTCCTACCATTGATGGGGTCTGCAGTGCTGACAAAGTTTTGCAGGGTTCAGTAAGTGCATGAGTGGTCTGGTAACTGACTTCTAGGATGAAAGTGGGTTTAGGCACTATACCAGGATCAGCTTAATGTTTAAGAATTCTGAGCAAAAAAATTGAGAAATATCCAACTAAAACCATCTTTTGTGGCTTTCAGTTTGAAACAACTGTGTCTAGTTGTCCTAAATTTTCAAAGAGGATGAAAGTTAACACAGATTTCAAGGGCCTTTCTAAAGCAACTTTCTGAGTTTGTGCCAGAACCTCACTGTATGTTGAAACTGAGGCCATAGCTCTTTAGGGGCCAAGGTCATTGACAAATGTCTTTTCACATCCAAGCCAGAAACCTTCTGGGTTTTGTTTTGGATTAGCATTTGTTCTTTTTCATGTTGATCCAATCACACCACCTTTTTTAATTAACACTTAATTACCACTACTAGCAAATACTTTGCCCAGTACATTTCTCTTACTGTAACTTTTCTGTTGCTGGTCAGGCCTGGCTGTATAATTCTTTCCTTGGATTGAGGTAGGAGTGCTCAAAAAACACTGTGCTTGCCTGACAAAATGTGTGCTGGGCCTCTACCTTTCCTTCCAGCTAGAGACGTGATGCCATTAATATGCCAATTCAAGGCAGCTGAGAGCAGAACTCTCTACCTGCAGCTTTTTAAACTCAAACATTTTTTTATCAGTTTCCTAATTGGGACCTAGGGGACCCCATTAGGCTTTAATAATACATTGGACAAAATCTATCTTTTTTAAAATACTTATTATGGGGTGCATTTTAAATGAATTTGATCATGGTGAATATCCACATGTTTCGGGTGTGGGGAGAGGGAGCTAGGTCTTCTGTTATAAGATTGGCACACAGAAATGCTCTGGACTCAGACATAAAATTCTCCATATGGACAGTGCATTTAAACTGTTGCCACTGTATTGATCCAGTCCCTATGCAATGATAACTTATTTTTTAAATTCTGTTGTTTTCTTTGTCTTTGCTTTATTGGTGACCAAATTGACTGTTATGTGTCACTGTGGTTAGACTGATCTGTGTCTCAGACAGTTTAAAGGACTATATAAGATACTTTGTTGGAAGTTTGGAACTGACAATATAGCCCAATAATTTGTGTGATATATATTTCAAAGGCACTACTGGAGGAAAAATCTGTTCATCACAATATTTCTGTAAGCAATTTCTTCCGAACTTCATCCCATGATTGGCACCATACTGTCCCTGAGCTTGAGGATGAAGAGTTATTGTTATTAAAGATTTTTATCACATAAAGATAAAAGCCGTTTTCTGGCACATGGGCAGGAAAATCAGAAGTATCCCTACATGTGCTGATATATTGACTGTCATTTTATAAATCATCATTTGTTGTTTCTCAGCTTACAATGTGAAGACACAGTTTCATAACAGTTACACTAACTATGAATTTAGTGGTTTGTAAATTAGCATGCAATTTCTTAGATACTGATTAAACTCCAAGCCAAAATAACTTTTTTTGGTAAAGATTGGATTATATTTTCCTAGCAACTATCTTGTGCTGCCTTTTCTTAAGTCCTGATATGGAATTTAGTAATTTTGTCCCCAGGTCTTAAGTCACTGTCTTCATCATTTCATTCTTGGGCAGTCCACATACCAACTCTCTATACTGGAAATCATTGTAGTTTAAAGAGTGTATGCACTTTGCTTAGTGACTATGCATGAGAAGCACAATACCAATTTTATGAGATATCAAGACAGTGAATCTCTTGATATGTTTGTAGCCTGTGTATGTCCTGCATTTTGATCTTTGTTAAATAACTGCATTCTTTGAAAGACAGCAAGCAAGTGATGGTGGCTATGAAGTAACAGAGTTCTTATAGAGGGACTTGCTCCCACTGAATATTTGAACTCTGAAGCTGTGTTTGTTGGCAGCTTCTTGAGATTTTGACGTTAATGCTTACCTCTAAATGTTTGATGTATAAGGTGAGTAATAAATAGGATGAGTCATGACAGGGATCCTGAGGTTGTTCCTATAGAAACTAGATGCCAAGAGATATAGGAAGAATTTGCTTTGGAACTTTATATGGCATCTGGATTTTGGTCCTGGGAAAAGTATTTGCTGATAGAGAGAATAACTGAATAACTACTTTCACTGAGAGACGTGACAGTAAGTCTGTTTATTTCTGCCAAGGCCTGTCTTTTCTTTGAGTTTTATTTTTCAAATATTATGCTCAAATAAGATTGCTTTGGCACTATATTGTCAGAAATAAAATACAGACACCTACCCTAAATAATGCAGTTCTGACATGACTTGCCTTAAAGGAATCTCCCCACCTCTTGCCTTTAAACACAGGGGGAGCTGACGGTGATTCATACATTTGGTTGAATGTCTAGTACTGGGTGGGTCTAAGTTAGTCTTAGATGTATGAGCAAGGTAATACACTTGATTAGAAGGAAGGAAGAGAGGCACTGGTAGTAATTTTCTGTGGAATTACTTCTGTATTTGAGCAAAAGAAATCCTGTTATAGGGCTCCAGTAACTACTGCCTAGTGGCATCCGTGCTGCCAGCTGGCATACAAGAAGGTATAGGGACATCTAGTAAATCTGTTCCAGAAAGCTACCTGAGATTGTAGGAATGTAGGATAGTTAAAATCAGTGTGTGCATGTTGTTAAATAAATGAGGGCCAAAGAAGAAACTAAAGCATTTCTTCTACCTAGCCACCCCCACTATGTAAGTGTGTGTTTGGTCTTTGGGTCTTAAGTGAAAAGAATTCATAAAACAATTATAATTATGTTGGGACCATAGAGAAATCATATACAGCTGAAAGCGGACCCTGAGAGAACTACCATAGAGTATACAAGTTAGCCTGGACTACTTGCCGTAGTGCCAGAAAGGACTCCTTGGTCCTATTTTACTGAGTTTTAGACATACATTAGAGGGAAGATGTGCCACTGGTAGCCAAATGAATTAAAATACTGTCAAAGGAAGGAAAATGGAGGGACAAGATCTAAAAAAGAGCAGAAAACATGTAGGGAAGATGCATCACAATTCATCTAAATCTTTCTTCACCCAGGAAGTAGGAATCCCATTTTCTCCATTGCCCTAGGACATGCAGCATATCTTAGTATGGTTGGCTTGCAAGCTTTACATTCCTACTGCAAACACAGGCAAATTGAATATGTATGTCCCTGACACTGCTTGTTCTGCCATCACCTGAACTGGGAAAGCAGTTTCTGAAAAAGAAGCAGCAGACATCAAACTGCATGACACATCCTCTTAAAAGAGAAAGCAAGTCCCTCTGTGTGAATAATTGCATAATAAATAAAAGCTCTTCTTTCTCAAAATTGTTGACATTCTGGGTCAAACCTCTCTCCGGTGTAATTCCCCTGTTTTCTGTGAATTTACATGACATGAAAAGTAGTCCTCTTTGTCTAGAGACTGAGGTAATTCTGCCCATGCATTTGTCTCACAGCTTGGGAAACTGGCTGCAACCTTGTGCCTCTGCAAGTCCATGTGCATATTATATACACCTGTGCAAATGCGCATGCACATCAGTTTATGTTTTAAGAAACTAAACTTCAGTTATGTTACAAATTTTAATGCTATAAATTATAAGTTTAAATGCATTTTGATTATCTGCCAGGCCCACTTTGCCTGCTACAATTTGCCTATTCATTTTTGATGTAAACTTTACTGACCCTTGACTTGTAGAGAAAGAAATTTCTCATTGTAATTTTTAGCATTAAGGAACAAAACAACAAAACACTATAGATGTGTTTTAAGTACCATAATAATCATAAAAGTGCCTTTAAAGCAGCAACTTCTTCTGTGACTTATCTATTGTTAGTTTCTTCAAGTCATAGCTGCTGATTAGTATAAAGTTTTTGCTCCTCTTTTTCCTGTATCCTAAACACAGCTACGGCAGAAGGAGGTGAATCCTCACTGCCTCACAGAGGTCAATTTGAAGATCAAGCTCCATTGCTTACTGAGGTGATGAGGTGAGGAAGAGCAAATATCAAGTATGCAGTTGGCTATGAAGCACTAGCAAAAGGGCAAATCATAAATTTGATCTCAAACCAAATAAAGTTTCAGACACTTAAAAAA
>NW_020955832.1:335935-338879 GCF_003031625.1 Empidonax traillii | reverse complement strand
TTTTTTTTTTTTTTTTTTTGTGGAAGGTTCTTGAAACATTTTCCTGGAGGTCAAAACCAACCAACCATAGTTTGTAATGAATGCTGAAGTGCAGTGGGATGAGTAAAGTACTCAGTACTGCACGTTCTGTTGCTGTCCTGCTGTGACATGCTCTGCAAGCCTTCTGAGAGCCTGAGACAATTTCAGATTTCAGCCTTTCACCAGGACCTTTAGGCTTGAGGTGAATGTCTTTCTTTGGAGAGCCTGGTGACAGTCAGTGGCAGAAACAGGCCTCTCAAGTAGCTGGATAAGAGTCTGAAAATTTTCATGTTTTTCTGCCAGGCAGTTTAAAAAAATCCGTCATATTTTTATTCCTTAAATAAAGTATAAATAAAGTATTTATGTGAGGCACCATTTCTCCTTTCCTTGTATTAACCTTAACAATATTTCCCTATCTCCCCTAAAATAAACATACAGCTTCATATACACGGCAGACAAGTGTAAGGCTTCAACATGAAAATGTTACTGTTTTCAAAATTATTTAAACAGTTTTATTGATTTGACAGCAGGAAGAAATTGACAAGTGGGGATGGAACATTATTCATGTTGTCATATCCAATTTCCTTTTTTTTGGCTGTATTTTGTGAGGGATGATATGTTGCAAAATTAGATACATCATCTATTACAATTTACCTAAGTACAAGAAGATGCATTTACAGCCTTCATGGAAAGGCAATACGTTCTGGTCCTCATTACACTGCAGTAATTTTGGGCCAAATCTAATGAGTAAGGTTGCTTAACCAGTCTAAATAGCGTGGCATAGTGGAATTTCCTCAGCATTCAAAACTTTCTTAAAAGTCTAACACTCACTACAAATTAGCACTATGTTTCAGAATGGTTGCATCAAATAAAAGTTAAATTGGGCAATGGTGTTAAGGTCGTGTAGTCTTAGAATTTTTACTGTCTGCAGTATTGGTCAATAAGATAACCTCCTAATGTCTGCTGCATGGCTTCAGAACCAAATTAATAAATGTGCCCTAGAGAAAGTGTTTCTCAGTTGCATCCAACTCTTGGAAGGTACCTGAAGGTGAGGGAAAGCTGTGCCAAAAAAGAGGTCAGTAGCATTTTTCATGGTTGTGGTTTAGATGTTGTCTGTTTTATTTTTAACTTCAGAACTGTGACCTGCTTTTTAACCTAATGTGGCAGAATGTCTGAGACATGTTAATTGTCAAGAGAAAATAAAGATGATTGATGAAGATCTGAGTCTGCAAACTCCTGGTATGTGTATATCTCTACTGGTGAGAGTCCAGTTAGAACCAATGAACAAGAAGCTGTTGTAAGCCTAAGTAGATACATGTTGAGAACCTGTGAAATTCCTCTTTTAGTTCATGGAATAGTGGATTATTTTTTGGAGTGAAAGTATTTGTGCACCAATCCACCATCCAGAATGAATAGAATTTGTTCAGTAGCAGAACTGGAAGCCTCAAAAGAAGTGTGAGAATACTCCTGGAAATATTCCTCATAATTGAAACAATGGGTATTTTTTCCTTTGAATTCATAATTAGGTTAGAACTAGGGAATAAGTTTTAAAGGTCTTGTGTTTTTATGCTTCTTACCCTATGGAGGCAGTTATTCCATCTAGAGTGCATCTCACTTGCTGGGAGTCTTGAGAGCAAGGCAAATATTTGGATTTTTTTTAAGACCTAGACTTGTTCTTCTTTAAGATGTACACTTGTTGAACAGCCTCTTGAAATGCATTTCTATTCATTTTCTTTCCATTCCCTAGTCTCCTCTCTCATACCTGAGGCAGATTAGAGGCAACCTTTGACTGAAAAATTACAAGTGTTTTTATAAATAGGAAACTTTAGGAGCAAGGCTTTAAATACCTCTCAAAATCAGAAAACTCTGGAATGATATTTAGAATAAAGTGAAGTTCAGATAGGTGCTGAGAAGAAAATAGGTTTTGGCTCCATCACTTCTGCAGCAGTGTAAAGTCATCACACAGGGCTAATGGACATTTGCAACTCTGAGGAAGCCACAAAGTTTACGTGTTGGAAGTGGGTTATTTCATTTTTGACATTTGTTTGAATACACTGCGAACCTTTCATTGTCAGCATTCAAAGTTTTGGCAGTCTTTACTGACTGTCTGGAAGGCAGCAACACTGTTTTATAGTACGTGTAAAAGGATCCCTGTAGTCATCAATGAATTACATCCATTTCTGGAGAGAAACACAGCAGGAGCTTCACTGAACACGGCAGTTCTAAGCAATAGCATGAGATAAGATGAAGAGCCCGTCATATAGTAGAAGAGCAACAGAAAGACTGGTAGTGCCTTAGAATTAATATGTTTGGGATAGCCCTTTACTTTTAAGAAAGACATAATTGTGAAACATTGTAAGTGATCAGAATACAGCTGCAGAGCGCACCTTAAAATCAAACCACTGGTAACTTGGAAAAGTGTGACCTTTATCAAATTCATGAATTCATAAATTCCTTATTTCTGAAACCAAATTATATTAGAAATGGCTTTGAAAAGTCAAAACTGGATACAAGGGGAGAGGTAGAAGTACACTTATGCTGTCCACGTTAGTCTACCTCTTTTTTACATATTCTTTTATAAGCGTATCCAGCTTTATGTAAATGCAGTGACAAAACAATATAAACTGATAAATAAAATAGCTGAAAAAATCCCTTTTGAAAACTCCAACTTTGCTGATGCCCTGAATGCTTTGATTATAGTTCATGTTGTTTTTCATCAGGGCTTGAAGAGGAAAACCAAGGAGCTTTGTTCTCCCTGCATTTTCCTGTGGTTCATGGTTCCAAAAACATCTGCAAGAAAACCTGTTTGCTGATTTGTTCTTATAGTTCAATGTTTACTGGCCCTTGATTTGCTTAATTTCTCATGACAGGTATGATGGTTTAGTGGTTGTGCATGGGGTAAGTGTGCATTAAGTACAAATCACGT
>NW_020955832.1:219061-335428 GCF_003031625.1 Empidonax traillii | reverse complement strand
TTTTTTTTTTTTTTTTTTTTTTTTTTTTTTTTTTTTTTTTGTTTTTTTTTTTTTTTTTTTTTTTTTTTTTTTTTTTTTTTTTTTTTTTTTTTTTTTTTTTTGGTGCAGGGGTGACCATTCATTTCAGTTTTCAGGTGAAAGCAAAGGCAAAAACTAAAACTGTGCAGAAAATGAATACTACATAGATACTTCCATGGTGACGGAGAACATTCAGTGAAATTTCCAAAAGGCTCTCTGTAACCTATATTGAACAGATATATCCAGTAAATACTCATCATTATGATTTGGAATAATTTATAGTAGCTGCCTAATTCTATTAGTAACTTTAATTGGATAGATTATTAACCTTTGTTTATCGTCTCATTGCCACATAATATTTTTGTTCATTATTGAGCGTCTGGAATTGCACATGTGTAGTTTTTGTTATACAGATAAAGTATCGTTGAGGAAAGGCAGAGGATCAACTTGTATTCCTTTCTTACCTGTAAATGGGGATGATAATACTTTGGCCATCATAACAATTTACCTTGTACAGATTTTGGGACAATATCTCCCTTACACTGGATTTATCCTGCGTCCTGCAAGAAGGCATTGGCTCTAGCTTCAGTATCTGTGTGGTTCAGAAGTGTGGTCAAGAGATAAATTGCCAGAGGACTGCAGTGCCAGACACCCTTCTCCCCAGTTCTGTGGGCTTTGTGATGGGACAAGCACTGGCTCAGGAATTCTTCTCTTTTCATTTAGGCTTTATTCCAGGCAAAACCCTGAAACCCTGTAAAACACTGAGCAAAATAGATGTATACTTCTGTACTCCCCCAGAAGCTTTGGATGGAGGGGACTTCTGACCCACTCTGAAATGAGGGAGAGACACACTGAATCAGGAACCTATAAAGAAGCAAAGCCTGAGCAAGAAACAAAGACTCTAGAAAGAAAGAAAAAATACCACCAAAAAAACTCCTCTGGGCCTCAGGTAACCAGTCAAATTAATTGTTGCTGCTTGAACAGCCTATGGCAGTATTTCAAGGAAGGCCATCTACCCATGTCAGCTTCCATATTAAGAATGAAAATATTTCGGCAACTGATTTAGTAGGTAACACTTCTGTCCTGAAGAAGAATTTATAAGAAAAATGCCACCACAAACCCCAGGGCTTTCCAGTGTGTTTTTGTATTCTGCCTTGCCCAGCAAGCTTCTGTTAAATTTTAGCTCTTATTTCATTATAAAGTTAGACCTATGGAGAATCTGGCTCTTGAAGTGTAGAGCAAGGCAGGTCTAAAAAGGCCCTTCTTCTCAGGCATGTTTTGGTAGATCAGCTCCTGGAGAAGATGAGGGAAGAGAGAGTGTATTCCTGGGAATACTTCAATGTTGTGTCAATGTGGACAGCGGTTTGACTTCAATCACACTGCTAGGGCCCAACGTTGCTGCTGTTATTACTTATCTTTTCATACTATCACAGATATCACATACTGAGATATGACATTCTTATGAATTCATAATGCCAGAAATGTATGTTAGTCATACAGACTGGCTTGCATTTTAATCCATATAGAAAGGGCCCAAGTGGTGTACTGAAGCTGTCAAAGATAAATGGTATAAAGATTAAAAATCTGACTTTATAACTGTGCTTAACTAAATCAAGTTAAAGTTATTCTACTGTGCATTTCAGGTTATGTAATAAAGTCAAGTTAGAGGTTACTTAGCTCAGCTAACTTCGACATTGAGAACAGTGTAAAAAGAGCGGCACAGAGAAGGGGAAAAGCTAATCTATTTTGCTTCTCAGTGCTCTGCAATGGTTGGGTATATTAGTATTGTTAGTGACGACTGCTATATAACACTAACAGAGAAGAAATATGATCTGAGATCAGAAAGGTCTGAGTCTGATATTTGCTGCTGCCTGCAATGGAGTAGTGTAAAATTCAGAGGTTATGAAAAGTAGCATATCTCTTGCTGGATAGTAGCAGATATGATAGAGTTCCACCTCTGATTTTTTATCCTGTTCTTTCCCTAGTCTGTCTTTCAATATACAGTACAAAGGTATGATTTCCTTCCAGATTTCATTTAGAAATACTTGCAATAATTGGAGGCTTGTCTGTTCTCAGAGTCTTTGTTGATGCGAATTTTAAGCTGAGGTCAGATATAAGATTTTATTACCAGCACCTGAAGCTCTCTGTTCCTAAAACAAGAGTAACAGGGTATTGAACTAGGAAACTTGGACTTACCCACAGGCTCTTTGTGCTTTGCTAGCTTTCCTGCTGTGCAAGTCATTTCATCATCTAATGAAGCTGAACATAGGCTATCAGCCATGTCACTTAAACTAATAATCTTTAAGAACTTGAGAATAGGTTTAGGTCACTACATGACAGAAGTGTGTATCCAGATGTGCCTTTCCTATTCCTTTCAGAAGCAAAAGATTTTCTATTTAGGTTTTCCTCCTCAGAACACAGACAATTTTTGAATTGTATTGCTAATGGACAAAGCTGTACTGGAGTTTTTAAGCCCGGTTGTGATACTTTCTCTACTTGGAAATTGTTTTTCCTTTTTTCCCCTTATAGACTCAAAATCTTTCATGTTCTGCCATCCCCCCTGGCCCTCATTTCCATGACTGGTTCACAGGAGAGGAGCTCAGCCCCTGGCAGTGCTGATGGCGGTAGATGGCAGCAGCAGTCCATTGTGGGAACATAGAACTGCAAAATAAGTGGATAGGAAGCGGATGGGCTTACAGGAGGCTGGCATTTTAAATATCATCTTTTTTTTTTTTTTTTTTTTTTTTTTTCCCTGGCACATCTCTGGTTCTGATTTTCCCTTCAGATCGCCCACATATTCTATATCAATTACCCAGAAGGATTTTTCATTTTATTTGCTGTTACATTTCCACTCCTCGGTGATCGATGGAAGCCTTGGTCATGCACCTTTCAAATCATAAGCACGACAGAATTTGAGAGGCTCAGATTTCCCTGCAAAATACAACACTCGGGTTTACTCTTGATTTTCCTAACACTTTACTCCCTGCATACGTGCTTACAAACCAATGTGTTTCCAAATGACTTATTTGGTTACTTATTCCTCTGAAGCTGCTGCTCAGTATTAGAGCAGAGAAGCCTGGAGGAACTGGGTTTTTTTCTCTTTTGAACACTATTTTTAAGTCCTGTAGCTCAGTACCATGGCTTATAATGAAGGAGAGAAGAAATTTTCTTTATTTATATGATGAAGCAAGATTTCACAGGACAGAAGAATGGTCTTTTTGTAACCTTACAAGCTAATGCGAGGTTTTGAAGTATGGTTATTTTGCCCTCTCAAGTGACCACAGCGGCAAGGGATTTAGCCATTGAACTTGTCAAATGGATGCTGTCCTCCAGGACTAGATTCAGGCACTGTTCCAGGATCCAGGCCTGATTGATGTCCAGGCATACTAAACTGGGTATGGAGCTCAAAGCAGAAATGCTGCTTTTATCACTCTTCTGTCATTTAAAACACCTATTTCCAAAAAAACCCCTGCAGATTTCAGGGAGCTGGAAGTATATGATCTTCATGGTTCTTTTGAACCCTAACCCTTCTATGAGTATGATTCTATAAATAATGGGTACACAAGTCAGGCATGAGCACAGCTGCATGCAGAAAGTCAGAGATACTGGCTGGGAGCAGAAGTCAAGATAGTGCCAGTGTTTTATTTACCAAACAAAACAGAAGAGAAATTGTTCAACAATCAGAAAGGAAATGTAAAGCCCTTCCCTCCTGCTGGACTCAGGGTGCTGTCTGACTCCAGAAAGGCAGGGTTATCCCTGATTCATCAAGCTAATTCTCTTACCATGAGCACCCCCACTCCACATATCTTATAAGGACAGCTCTTTGAAGCAGAGTAGTTCCTGGCCTCCAGGTAGTGGCTTCTGCACCAATTGTCTCATATAATCATAGACTTTTGTGGATGATTTTACAATCAAAAATTATCTCTCCCTGACAAATTACTTTTTTGGGAAGTGTGGCCCAGCCTGTTGTTCAGAGGTTGCATACATATAAAAGAAGATGGAAAAATTACCTTCACTCTCTCATTAAGCTGTAGAGAGGCTCATTAAGCTGTAGAATTGTGTGTTTCAAAGAGAAACAGTGAGACCGAAGACTTCACTGATATGTAAAACAGAGCTACCTACACTAAATGTATTTCTCAGCAAGAGTAGCTCTGCATTGCATTTCATAGTTCCAAAGGTTAGCAGGAACCTGGGGTTGTTTTGTCTCTGAACATTAATATTGGTTTTATACGTAATAGAAATTATGGTTCTCAGCTGCTACCACTACGTAGGGATATACTGTTTGTCATTCACAAGCTTATAGTGATGAATTAAGGCACTCAGCCTGGTGTAAGTTTCTAACCCTGTTCACACCAACTAGCACTTGGAGATGTGTATCCGTAGTCTACTGCCAAGGGGTGAAGCAGGCAGGTTGCAGTTAAAAGTTTCCAGATTATTAGAAACAACTTTGAAGGGGATTTGAAAGTAATATTAAAAATTAAAAGGCATCTAAAGTGTTCCTTAGGGCAGAGTAACAAGCAAATCCCAGTGTGTGGCTAATTATGATGGACTTCCATCATAATTAGCTACACATCTTCATTATCTGTACTATGTCTTACAGACTAAAATCCCGATTAGTACCCACTTTGAAGAAGAAGCTTGTGAGAAGTAAAAATACTATCTATGAAGGTTGTACTGACCAACCAGACTGTAAAGAATGGAATTAGCCCTCCAATGATCCTAAGACATTACTGCATGTGGCTTATCCACAAAATTCTTCATTTACATAGTTAAAAAGATGGAAGAATCTAGTCTTGAGTTTTCTTGCTGTTTAGGAACTTTAGGAGGGGAAAAAGGTTAAGAAACATTTTAAAATCCACAAAAACCCTGGAACTTTCCTTGGACTATTGGAGGTTTGTTTGCAGATGTATAATACAAACTTAACTACATTTGCTATGTCCCAGGAGCACCCATTTGAAAATTATAAACTCAAGTATAAAAGTGAGTGATGAAGTGATAGCTGAATCTGCAAAGAGGATGGGAGATAGAGAGTCTGCCTAGATGGCAAGAACTGTATTGAGGAAATCTTTGAGATCTGCACAGGAAACACTGTGCTACATTTATTGCAGGAATACAAAAAAATAATCTTCTTGTCTTAGGCAATCTCTTCCTCTAAACAAAATAGGGGCCTCTGTAGATGACAGGAGAATCTGCCTTCTAATGGAAGTGGTTGATAGTGGTTCTCATCAATAGGCATGGAAAAGAGGGCTTAGATGGAGTTGTTAGCTGAAATGGTCATCAGTGCAACTATTCCGTGGAGTATTTTAGAGCTGAATTTTGCATATTATTTGTCAAGGAAGAGAGAGCAGACTAGGATGAGAAGAAATGAAAAGAAAATAGATAAATGTACATTTGAAGTGTGTTAAAGGAAACCAGTGAAATATATCAGAAAATAAGTGTAAAAAGCACCAATTAGCAAAACAGTCTGGTAAGTGTAGGAAAAAAGGGGAATGGGAGAAGTCCAGCTGAGCTAAATCTTGCACAGGGTAGCAACAAGTTCTTAAAACATTTAGAGAATATGAGAAAATAGAAAACTCAAATCATTCTTCACTGAGCATGAGATTGAGATAGTAATTTAGATACTCCTCAAAATAAACAGAATTCTTTGCTGCAGTTTTTTGATTAAAATAGTGATGGAGTTGTTGATATTAAGGATATAGAAAAAGGGTAAATGAATGGAAGTTGAAAATATTATAGTGAGTCAAAACCAAAACTCAAAAGCATGAAATTTTTCAGTTGGGAGACTGTAGTAATATGTACTGGAGACTTGTACTCTGTATTTCAAGTCAAACGCCAGAAAAGATAAAAAATATTCCACCGTGTAACATGTTCTGTAGAAACAGATATTTCGAGGGATTGAGATGCTGGTATCAGATTCATGGCACCATTGAATTGATGCAGACAACAATCTGCAAGGAAGATGGGCCTCAATAGCCCAGAGAGTGACTGGTTAAGAACCATAGTTGTTTAATAGTAGAAATACAAGCATAAGTCTGGAAGTACTCCAAGCAGCTACACCACTGGTTTGGTTATCTACACTAAAAATTCTGGTTGACAAAAAAAAAAAACCCAAAAGTTGAGTTTTAGTTATTTTCATCATCTGTTAAACTGAGTGTCAAAAGACTGGAATTCTAATGGGACAAGCTGGCTTATCTGGTCTTTTCTGCAAGGTAGTGGGGGTGTTTTAAGTGGACCTGCTATTTGAATCTGATACCTTAGAAGTACCAGATAAAGCAATGATAGAAGAATATTAATGTGAATGAGCTAAAAATATGAAAGTGGGTCCAACATATTTGTGTGCCAACATGTGCAGCTCATTCAAACAGTTTGGAGAACTTGAAAACTGAGAACTAGGTGAGGCGGGTGAGAATAAAATGCTATGACATTTAAACCAGACAAAGCTGAATTCACTGGGCAGTTTTTTTCTCCTGAAGGAAATAATATTTTCTGAAGTCTTCATTCTTCCCAATGCCTCACTTCCTTGAGCTTATCTTAATTAGATAGGAAGGTAATATAGCAGCAAAGTAAATTTTGGAGCAGCCAGGAGTGGAGTTGACAAGTAGCTCTACTGAGACTGCACATGGTGCATGGTACTTAATCAGACTATGCCTAAAAAGCTATGAAAAAGAGGAATATTCCTACTTCATGCCTTCTGATACTTAACTCTTTATTCACAGAGGATCCTCACTACATCAGGAAGCTTTCAAATATACAGGGAGTGTAGCATCTGACTTGTATAGCAGCAATCTAAATAGAGAAGGCAGAAGAATGATTGTGGTGCTGTAGGTAACTGAAAAAAAAAAAATCCCTTAAGGTGACACAGAACAGCACAGTGATGGAACCAAGAATGAAACCTTAAATTTTTCAATCTTTCCTTAATCTCTAAAACACATAAGGATCTTCCATACTGTGGCAATTTTCAGGCTAGTTGTCCGTGAGCTACCTCAGAGTTACCCTTACCACACTGAAGGGTTGAAAACAACCACTGCTACTGCTGACACAGCCAGCTAGAAGTAACCTGGAGTAGTGTCCTGGTGTCTTCCTATTCAAGCCTTTCTTTCCCTGCAGCTTGTTCTCTAGAATACATATAGACAATAACATGTGAAAAGTGATGGCTTGACAAGACATGTTACTGAAAGCCAAACATTAAGGCCTCTTCCACTTATCTGTATTTTTTCCAGTACACTTAATATTTCCCATTAGCTGTTGAACAAATGTAATGGCTCTGGTATTAATGAAATCTGTATAAAGTGCACATGGCTTAAGTGGGGACAGCCTAAAATGCACAGCATAGACACAGACCACACTTTAGCAGACTGTTCCTTCCTAGAATGTTAAGCACTTCTCCAGTCATTTTGGAGTGATATTGCACAACAGCTGAGGTTTGGACTAAAGTTAGAAAGACTTCAAGAAAATAAACTAGTTTTTTTCTTCTCTTTAAGTGACTTCAGAGCAACTTGTGTAACTTAGTGCTAGTTTGCCTCCCAGACAAGTCCAAATAATTCATTCATTCCTTTATGGCTAGAAATCTGCTGGTAAGGTTGTTACGAGTAAAGTAGGCAGCCTTGGAGATCAAAGGGTTTCGTTACTGATGTAAGACTGTGGATTTCAGGTTTTACCATTAATGATTAGTGAAGATTATGACATTACTTTTAGCTAAGTACTCCCAATCTGTATTTATCTGAAGGGTATCACTTATACTGGTATCCAATTTAAGTGAATTAAGCTAGCTGTTTTCTAGTCTTTTTCTATGCTCATGACAAAAGATCTTTTTAATCAATAGCCTCTGACTGATGTGCTACAAAACCCAGACAAGACAGAAATCTGCCAGGATCTGATGAGACAGAATATAGCATGGTCAAACTAAAAATATGCCTTCTATAAGAAAGCTATGTGTGTATTTAGACCCATGCTAAGGTTGAGATTTTTTTTCCCCAGTTACCACTGGCACAACTGGTTCAGGTTAAAGCTGTCTAGAGTAAATGTATAGTAGGAGCATCATCTTTCTTATTTTCCCTTTAAGTTGGCTAAACTGACCATGGTGTGTCCTTCAGTCATGAGCGTAATTAAAACATGCTTTGCTGCAAAATGCCCTTAGTGCCATCCACTGTTGGAACTGCTGGATGATTTGGGTGAAATCAGGAATGTCTTCATAGTGTCTAAACATCTGGGTACCTGCTCTGTTGCATGTTTTCTGGTGTATTAGGGAGTCCCTGGAGGCTTTGTAAAGGAAGAGAAACAATCTCTGACTTTTGCCACCCTTTGAATTCTCAGTGGCCTTTACTACCTTTCTGTTGGGCTGCCTCAGTGCTTGATATTGGTTTGTTAGGTGCTGGACCATGACAGAAATAGGAATGTCACAAACATTGGGATAGGTCATTTCCACTGAAATTACTTGCATGTGGATGAGAATTTCTTCCTAGCTGAACAGGGAGGAATTTAAAAGACTTGTCAATCCTTACTGTTCTCACTTCAAAATCAATGAGAGGTAGAGAATATTTAGACTAAGAGACAATCTACTAAAGCTTAACAGCTTTTTCAGCTGAGTACTCTGGGAGTATCAGCTTCTTCCAGGAGTCAGCCCTTCCTCAGCTCCCATGCTCTGCAATCCAGTCTCAATACTTCCTTTTTCTATGACATTTACTTTTTCTATAAACACATGAGGTTTTGTAGCTGCCCGAATACACTGGTACCCAGAATTGTTACAGACTTGAAAATTTTTAAATGTGTCCTCAACATGTAAGTGGTAAAGGAAAGCTTTATTGCTTCATCTCACAAGCAAGCAACTGAGTTATAAAGAGGATAACACTATGGGTGGACTGGGAATTGAACCTTTACCACTGAGTTTCAGATCCAGGGAAATAATTAAAAATTTATTCAGGCCCTGACAATACTTTCTGGGTTAACAGGAAGGAGAAAAAAACACCAGCAAAAATGCTGCACCCAAAATAAGACCTTGCCTGACAGCAAAGGCTGTTAAATTCCCTTCTCATCCTCCATGAAAAAGCTGTAGTTAGGCTTTTTTTTTTTTCCCTTTGTACAGATGCCTGTTTGACATTTTCTGATTACAAAATCATATGACTTATGTCAGATCAATAATCTTATATCCTTCAGGTATTTATATCTCATCTAATCTCCATGTAATGGATTATACACTGTATTTGAAGTAGGAGTTTGAATTTCATTCTTATTAAGATGTAATTTCCATAGCTGCTTCATTAATTTCCTTTTTGCAAAGGACTATGGCTTTGGTGGCTTTGTTAACCCATAACAATCATGTTTGTCAATTATGCTACAAATAGAAGACTAACAGTTAATGTTTAGAGTGGAAAATGTTCTTCTTTCATTACGTGACAGTTGAGACATCCAAACATCCTTTGGTATTGTTATTCTAAATAGATTGTTATTGTAAAATATTTATAGATGGGATCAAATCCCACACATTTTAGAGACAAAGAAAGAGACACATTACCTGCCTCAAGATAAGACAAGACAAATATAAGACAAGAAACTTGACAACAGATCAGTTCAAAAAGATTCTGGAGGTGGAGAGAGAGAAGTAGGCTGGGAGATGAGCTCCATAATGATATTTCAAGTGTATGACAGCATGTCAGATTCACTGCACTGTCAGTGGGAAGGGAAATCAGGTGCAAGAATTAGGACCTTTGGAAGCAAGGGATACAGAGACAACAAGCTTGTTGCAAAGCCCTTCAGATACTGCTGTCAGGGTAGTTTCCATGGGAAGTGAGAAGCAGCTATATCTGTCTAAAGACAAGCAGGATGCGGTGAAAACTATTCTTGCCCCAGCCTTGCGAAGGCATTGTAACAGCTTCTTATGCCATCTTCCACTCCAAGTGAATTTTCTTCCCTTTAGCATCTGCTTTGGTTATGTATCCCAGGGACAAGTCCAGCAGAAGTTAACAGGAGTCAATAATGAGCTGATTTCTCCTTGCAGGTCATGACTGGGTCATGTTCACATGGACCCAGAAAGCAGGAATCCCTGCGGCTAGCCCTCTCTATAAGATAAAGAGGCAGGAGACAGGAACCATAGATTCCAATTCGTTAGCTCTTTTACAGCAGTAGTTTTACTAGTTAGAGGAATGAAACAGAGAGACCAATAGGAGTCAACATGAGATCTGTGACCTTTGTGAGTCCTCGGGATGAATATGTCTCCTCTTGATGAAAGTTTGAGTGAACAGCTCACCCAGGTGAACTATCCAACAACATCTTCGTTTCAAGAGCACCGTAGGTGTTACTGACACTTAAAAGGCACAAGATGAGAACTGTATCCTGAGGGTCTTACAAGCCATTGTTTCACTGAAGCTTTCTCCTAACAAATAACATGTCTCGAAGGAAAACTAACTGTATTATCTTTCATTAATTTGACATAAGAGGAAGACCTCTGTTTCAGTGAAGTAGGATCGGGGGGAAGAGATGCTGGAGAAGGTTCAGTGATGATTACAAAGCCACAGGAACTCTGTCCCACTTATTTCACCTGCTGTCTTAAGGTCTGAAACCCTTGCATACCATGGAAAGAAGTGCAATGTTTTGACATAAAGATTTCAGAGAACTTTATGAACATCTGTAGTTTGTACTAAATGCCTTCTGCTGGTGAAGTTTCTGTGAGACTTACATTAAAGCATAAGCTTCTTTGACAGGGCAAATATGACAATATGACTGTGTTTGGGCCCTAGGAATTCCCCTTGTGCTGATGGTGTATTAAGACAATTCTGTGCTTTGATCACTGTGGAGCCTGTGACTTTGAGTATTGAGTGGACTTTCTCTTTTTGGTTGAGGATGGATAGCTCTTTAATTTGTGCTGAGGCTGCCCTCAGAAAAGGTGTGGCTCAAGTTAATGAATTTTAAACTGATTGGTCAAAGCAAGGGGAAAAGTGTGAGTGGATTTATTAGCTCCAGATCTGTGTAAGACAAACTGCCTTTCCCTGCATTAATCATCTGCTGTCGTCAGATTACCAGCCGTGATTGTTTTTTCTAACCAAAAGCAGGGGAAGGAGAGGAAAGATGGGGAACTTTTCCACAGAAAACTTAGATGGAGTGTGCTATACAGATGGACAAAAAAGTAGGTGCTAGTGACAAATGCATGCACCAAATTGTTCCTTGAGTACATCCTGATCATCAGGCCAAGTGAAATGGCTGGTATCTTCAGATGCCAGTGGTTCATGTGAGGTTTAGTGTGGCAGTGAAATTATAAAGTCTACCATGACAGTGAGAAAGGAAGTCAGATAACACCTCTGACTTGGGACAGCTGGTTTCAAGTCTCAGTTTAGCAGCTTCCTTAGGCAAATTGCTACATGTCTTTGCACCTGGCCTACCTGTGATGTGTAGATAATGTTTGTAGTGGTAGCAGTTATATTAGAGATTGAGAGGTCCCAACAATACTGTGTTTGCTAAAGGTTCATAAAACAAGGTTTGTTGAACCTGGGACAGGGAACAAAAGCCATTTCAAGTACTTCAAAAGCTATAGAATGTTTGCATTTCCTAGCTATGAAATACTTTCAGAAAACCCTTTTTACATATACCATATTTCACCGTGTCTTAATGTTTGTGTGACAAATGCCCTGGTCCAGTAGATTTTTGGTTGCATGACTTGTACTTCACTAATAAAACCTGGAACAAAACCTATTGATTTCCTATGTTGAACTAAACCGAGAAACTGCTCTTAACGTTATTTAGCTCTGGGATATGACTTTTTGGTTGTGACAGACTGTTTAATTTGAAAAAACTTGACATGGTCCATCCTTAAAAGTCACAGAAGAGTCTGAAATCTTACGCTATAATTTTTAATCAACATCATTGAGCAGATTGATGAACTCTTAATACAACAGGAAGGGTGGATTCTTCATAACAGAGATTATAAACTACTAATCTAAAAAGCATTTATTCGAAAAACAGAACCAAAATGACAAAACCCTAGAAGTACTAAAGAAAAAACTATATGACACTTAATGAAACTTAACTTCTGTCATAAAATAAGCTGAAAAAGTATATTTGCTCTTTTGTGATTGGTTTCTGTCTGTGTATGCATTAACACATCAAATTGTATTTAAAAAGTCATATAGCCAAGTAGCATTTACACTGTACCCGATGTGAATCTGCATGGATTTGATTCCCATGCCCAGCAATCTCAGTTTTAGTTCAAGTTTTCAGAAGCCACCCCAAGCTGAAGCCTTATCACAATTAGAAAGGGAAGAGAGCAAGCACATTATTTTTAGACCCCAGTTGAATGAAATACTGAGCAAGCTGGTCTATTTTCAGTGCTAACCTTGCTTTGATCAGGTGCATGGACTGAGGAGCTCCTGATGTCCCTTCCAACTGGAAGGATTCTGTGAACTATTGAAGAAACTATCTCTTGTAATGATGCCTCTGTAGGCAAAGACATGCACACATATGCACACACACAACAGACACAGGCCAAAAGCTGGGTCTTAGGGCATAGTGTGACCTTGAAGTTTCAAAAAGATGTAAAATATAAAGAAAGAAAAAAACCAAAAGTCAGTAATGTGTCATGAAAAGGAAACAAAAGATT
Organism: Empidonax traillii; assembly: GCF_003031625.1. Lineage (NCBI taxonomy): Eukaryota > Metazoa > Chordata > Aves > Passeriformes > Tyrannidae > Empidonax > Empidonax traillii. Next base: position 322,824 of record NW_020955832.1, on the reverse strand, counting down.
CTCTGTATGTAAGCTTGAAGCACATGGAAATTCATGAGATAACTTCTAATAATAATATTAATTTTCAAGGACTGGTTACCTGTTGCTACTTCTACCATAAATATATTGAGATTACAGATAAAGATGACAGCTTTTTCTTCTACCAGAGATTTTGCCAGCTTGTGATTTGTGAGTCTCTGTTCTCTTTTTAAAAACATTGCATTTCTGGTCCTTGTCTGGAAGAAAAAAACCTAAATTATTCTTATAACTTTCAAAGCAACACAGAAATATAGAATTTTACATTTTGTGAGATACATTTGCTAGTAGAAAGAAGGAAGAAAAGCTGTGAGTTTCACAGTAAAATATCCTTGCAGAGGTAATGGGGAATGGAGGTCATCACCATCCATTCACAGAATGTTTCTGGGACTTTTTACGTTTTCACACTGCATTGCACCTTGGTTTAAAGTAACTATCCTGCTGTAGAATAGGAAAACTCAACCCTTAAATTTGTCTCTTCCATCTACAAATCCCCCAAATTGGTTACTGCAAAACTGGAGTGTTGATTATAACTACTTTTAAAATTACATTTACATGTGTTCAGACAGAAAAAATTGTATATACCTACCTTCAGCAAACAGTGCTTCTATCTTGCTTTAAGGCTTTTCTCCATGACAGTGGATTACTGAAATCCTTAAGCAATTCTGAGGCAAGGTATGATTGCATTAAGCAATGCTTCAATTAATACTTTGCAACACTTTTCTCCAGAAAAATATCTCCCTTCAAAGTGTCAGTGCCATTGATCATATTTCTCATATATGATTCCATACTAACATTTATTTGCTCATTAACCAAATGCACAGGTTTTTCTGGAGTGCAAGGGACCATCTATGACTAAGACCAGCGTAGAAATAAAATTTCTAAAATCCTGCAGGAGTCTATGATGGTGGTTGCATGTCCACGGGTTGCATGCATAGCCTATGTGTTAATACTACATTCTATGTGTTTGTTTTCTCTGCTATCTCATTTCAGTTACCTTTAAATGCTGTAATCAAAAATCTAACCATATTGTACATCTTACAGCTTGCAAATCTATTTTAGTTAAGTAATAAAATTGTAATAATGATAGTTCTGGCAAAACCAGACTCCCCTCCAGGTGCTGAAAGTCTGTAAAGAAATAAGTGAGAACTCAGAAAGGGAAATATCTCAAATTTTGTGGAGAAATATATACAAGAGCTGAAGTAACCACATTTTAGATGTGCTTGATTTCAGGTTTTCATTTTAAGATACCGGAGAACTTGATAAGAAGTAAATTTTTTTTAATGCGTGTGCTAAGTTTTTCAGGGTTTCCAGTTTCTAAGCATGTATTTCAAGGCTGAAGATAAGATTCCCAGGACTCCCTGTTTAGCAGCTACTGCTGAATAAAAAGTTATATACAGCATGATATTTGCTGTAATATTTGTTGAGACATACCCAGATAAGAATTTGAAGAAAAAAGAGGAAATGATCAGGGCCATTGAACCTTATTCATAATAGCAATAAAGCCTCTGCAAGGCAGACTGTACAGCTTGTGCTTTCTGCAAAAGATATGCCAAGGATGGGCAGAGGACAGGAAACAAGGAAGAAAATTCTAAGTGAATAACTTCAGGCAAGTATATAACTAAATGTGGTAAACACCCACAAGTCTAGAAGCTTTGAACTGACACAATTCACCTTTTAAACAGAGTAAATACTGTTGGTGAGGGCCTCAGGTGGAAAACTTTTCTCTAGAAAAAATAAGATTTGGAGCTTTTCTGAGAGGGTGAGAAAAGCTAGGGGGTATTTGTTGGCCAAAAACCCGAATCCTTCAGTAGGAAAGACTCTGAAGATGACATGTCCTGGGGGAAGCTGACAAGGAAATGCTCTGAAAATCCCTGCGAAAAACAGTGTCTCCCCAGTTGCTAGTGATGTCAGACAGCCTGTTGAAGAGGATAAAAATGGAGAGAAGTCTTCTTCCCAGGGAAGGTCTATCTCCTCTTGGTAACAAAAGCTTGTTGAGGCTGAAGGTGAAGTGGCCCTATCGTGGATGCTGGTTGAGAAGCGAAGAACTGGGGAGATTGTGCAGACTGTGTTTTGGGGTAAGAGGTGGGATCTACTCAGAGAAGGGGGCAATCAGCAGCTGTAGGAACTTTAAAAGGGCAAGTGCTGGATTCTGCACTTGGGACAGGGAAACCCTGTGAGTATAGAGTAGGCAACAAGAGCCTGGAGAGAAGTGCTGTGGAAAGAGACCTGGAGCACCTGGTCAAGGGCCAGTTGAATATGAGTCAGCAGTGCCCTGGAAGCCAGGAGGGCCAACTGTGTCCTGGAGGGCATTAGACAAAGCATTGCCAGCTGGCTGAGGGATGGGATTGTCTCGCTCTGCTCCTTTTTTTCTGTGTGCATCTTTGAGCACCACAGTACAAAAAAGATATTCAACTCTTAGAGAGTGTCTAAAGGAAGGCCATGAGGATGGTGAAGGGCCTTGAGGGTAAGTCTTATGAGGAGTGGGTGAGGTCACTTGGTCTGTTCAGCTTGGAGAAGAGAAGATTGAGGGGAGACCTCACTGTGCTCTTCAACATCCACATGAGGGCAAGTGGAGGGACAAGTACCGCTCTCTTTTCTCTCATGACAAGTAACAGGACTCAACAAAATGAAGCTGAGTCGGAGGAGATTTCAGTTAAATAATAGGAAAAAATTGTTCTCCCAGAGGGTGGTTGGGCACTGGAACAGGCTCCCCAGGAAAGCCACAGCACCAAGCCTGTCTGAGTTCAAGAAGCATTTGAACAACACTCTCAGGCACGTCATGTTATTCTTGGTGTGTCTTGTAGGACCAGGAGTTGGACTTGATGATCCTGATGGGTCCCTTCCAGCTCAGCATAGTCTGATTTTATATTTGATGACTTTTTCAGAGGAATGTGCTGACCCAACTGCTTTCTGAAGCCCTAGATATAATGAATAATTGCAAGGTTATTTTCTACAGTGATACTTAATCTTTGAAATTTTGACTGACCTTTTCATTTAAAAGAAGTGAAAGGGTATTTTATGACACTGTTTTCTTCAACTGGATCAGGAAGTGCTTTTAAAGGATAAAGGAATTCATCTGAATCTGAGGTTACCTCTGTTTGTAGTTCACAGAATCACAGGATCACAGAATATTCTGAACTAGAAGGGGCCCACAAGGATCATCGAGGTCAACCCTCAGCCCTGCACAGGACCATTCCCAAGAGTCTGAGAGAATACGCCTGAGAGAATCATCCAAATGCTTCCTAAACTCTGTCAAGCTAAACTCTCCCTTGGTGCTGCGACCACTTCCTTGGGGTGCCTGTTGCAGTGACCAACCACCCTCTGGGTAAGGAATCTCTTTCTAATATCAAACCTAAGCCTCCCCCCTTACAACATCAGGCCATTTCAGCTGAGGTTGTATGGATTGAAATCTTATCCCCTCTAACACGTTCATCCACAAAAATGAGGTAGCATGTAGCAGATCCAAATAATATCTTTAATTACCTGTGCTTTCCATGCTGTCCTGTGTCTTACTATTGGATACCACTGGATGCAGAAACAATAGCAGCATCAAAAAAGCTGCTGGAGATGCTGGAGTAGCCAGACAAAAAAATAAAAGAGAGAGCAATCAGCACTACAGTTGTATTTAGAAAATATCATCAGTTCAAACACAGTGGTTTTGTAAAAGAGGAATATTTTTATACTCCAAGACTTATTTTAGTAAGCCCCCTGATAACCTTAATTATAGAGGTCCAGATGCCAAAAAATTATTTGGAGTAAAATGATCTCAAAAGTCATGCCAGACACACAAAAAGGTGTACCTGTAACTACATAAGCAGAGTTGAGGGCCATCGGTTTGAAAAAGCACCAAGAACTGCTTCAAATGTGCCTTGGTTGTAGCTTGTTTAGGTGACTTGGGGTGCTGAAGTGTTAACCAAATTAAAAGTTTTGTCATTTTTCTTATGGAACAACCAGTCCTACCTGTGAAAGTAAGAGTTATGAGCACCGATAGTTCATGGGGATGGATTCTTTGATGCATTTCAGTAGACAGGAATATTCTTGATGACTTTTTTGCAGAACACAACATTTTGGACTTTATGAAGATCTTCATAGATCTGCAGTTCTTTACCCAGTCTGAGGTTTTGTTATATCAGCTTGGAAAGACTCTAAGGTACTATAGAGTTGACACCTATGTACTAGGAAGAAAAAGTGGAATATCATGAATGTGTGGAAATTAAATTTTTGGCTTACATAAGGAACAGACCTTTTTAATATATAAGTACCTTGTAAAAAGAAAGGACTGGAAATGTATATTGTTAAGATGACAGTAAAATCTTTTTCAGTGCATGACTCAGGCATCTATTTTCACAGCTATTTACAGCTTAATGTTCTTAGAGCATTATAGTACATCCTCCTCAAAGTAGGAAGAGCAGGTAGGGATTCCTCTCCATCTCCTCAGTGGCTACTGTGTAATGCAGACAACACCCTAAGATATCTTATGAATTTCAGGGTGAGGAACTGAGAGTAAGTCTTTTTTAGATTATTAAATAAGCATGAAATCAATAGAATTTAAAGTAATAATTTTTCCAGGTTATTTCTCCTCTTACTCTAAAAAAGAGTGTGAACTTTGAAGGGATGTAGGATATTCCTTTTCTGCATTACATGACACAGAAAAAGGCCAACTATCTCAAGAGATGAGAACATGCCAGGTGCCAGTAGAACCCACTGGGAGCACAAATAGAACACTATGACTTGAATTGGAGACTTGGGGATTTCTCTAAAAAAGACTTGGTTGTGACAGCCCTTAGTGCCTGGTTACATACTAGCTGCAAGGTGGAGTAATATCCTTTTGTGCTACAAATTCAAGCTGGTTATGACATTTTTTGATACTCTATTCCTTTTTATTAGCAAAAGCAGGTATTATTATATGGGAGATCCCAAACTCTGATGATGCATTTTCTTCCCTCTGTTATTTTTAGAATTGACAGGATTAACATACAGGCATCACCTTCCACTTCCATGGTCAGAATGGTAGATGAATTTAATCACGCAGTTTTATCAGTGAGTCCCACCAAATGCTAGATTACAAAATTGTTCTAAAATTCTTCATGTAGTAAATGTGGCCAAAGAATAAGTTTGTTTTTTTTTTAGGACTATCATTGACTCCAGTAAATGTTCTCCCTCCTAGTAATTACCAGGGTTCATTATACAATCACAGATGTGATGAAATGGTTTGCCTGTCTTTGTAACTGCCAAAGACAGTTACACACTAGTAATAAAAACATTTTCATAGCCCATTTCACCCTGGTTACAATCACTTAGCACTTTTTTATAGACATGCAAGATCATTGCCAATACCTTGACAGGTGATGCGAAGTTCATGAATCATAAGAGAGACTTGAACCCAATGGGTGATTACTTAAAAGAACTCATAAATGAGATCCCAGAAAATCAACTCATAATGCTGTGTGTGTCAGCAGGACCGAAAAAGTATGGGTAAATGTCAGGCAGAAAGGTGTGTATATAAAGCAAAGGGCTTACTCTGACTCAGGAAAAATCAATTTTGGCAGATTTGAACAATTCAGTCCCAGATTATGGTGCAGCTCTTAAGGGAAACAACCTTAAAAAAAGCTAGAGAGCCACTGCAGGTGCCAATTGTTAGGAAGAACACTACCAGGCAAGAGAAACAAAAACACTTCCAGAAAAATCATCAGCTCAGTGGTATTCATGGTTAGAGGCTAAAGTCCAAAAAGATAAATTGCAGTCTGATGGCTTTTGTAAATTTATATACAATGGAAATACTCCTTTTTTTCTGAAAATTTACAGGGACCATCAACTTTGGTAAAAGTTATTCAATGAAAAATTACTGAATAATGCTAAGGAAACATTCTGAGGTCCAAAAGCAGAATAGACTACAATAATAGTTGGCAATTCTGTATAAAGACTTGCTTTATAAATATCTTTTTATTAATAATGTGGAGGGCTTATCTTTTGCTTTGATTAGCCAGCTGTTCCCTGCTCATGAAATAAATATGAGTTATTGTAGATTATTTGTTGTGGGCTGCTTGCTAAAGTTATGAAACTGGGAATATCTACATCATAGGCAACTGAATAGTAAGTGGGTAGTCCAGAACACAATCCCAAGCAGAGAAAGAAAAAAAAAAAAAAAAGAAATATAGAAAGAAATATTTAACAATAATTTAAATACAAAGTATAGCTTTCATTTTAAAACCTCCTGGGGTAGCATGCAAGTAACAGTTACAGGGAAACTAATATACACTGGTAGCATTTAACTCTTTCTAGAAAATTTTGAAGATGTTCCCAAACACATAGAGGCTAGTTGTTGATGGATTTAGATATTCTTATACCAGAAGCTTTTAGATTAAGAGTAGAGCCTTGTTGTCACACTGGTTAGTGGTTTATACATTGAAAAAAGCTACTGCTGGGCATAAAATGAAGATATAAGAACAGACTGCTTTAAAGCCTGAGTCTACTGAAGGAAAACAGGTCCAGCTGTGTGAAAAGAAACTCCTTCTAAAGAAACTCATCCAGTCTTTTCCCCCCAACAGAGAAAGCAACGTGCACTTTGCTCTCACATTGTTGAATAACAACTATTACAGAAATAACTTGTAGTATCTTAACAAGAAACATTCTTTGGATGGGACTCAAAATAGGGAGTTCCTAAAAATGGGTGAAAACCTCATTAAAAGTCTGAGGAATGGAAAGCTTTCTCTGAAAAGGAGCAACAGCAGTGAAACAATTGGGTAAGGGGTGTAAATTAGACTGTTACTAAATTTCTTTGTATTTTCTGCTTATCTGTTTTAAAGTGAAGCAGTAAAATGGGTTCACAGTCCAAAATAAATGGGGTGTTCAATCAAAAGAGAGGCAATGAGGGGCTTTTCTAGCCAAAGATGGAGAACATAATTGCTGCAGCAGTGCAGGTCCTGGCTCTGTTTTTGAAGGCTGTTTTCTAAAAACTACATTTAAATGAATTTGAGAAAGATATGACTTGCTTCTTTATGCTTCAGAGGTGTCTGACATTTAAAGCAGGATGATGTGGATAAAGGAAAAGTCAATACTTTTAGTCTGAAACAGGCAGAAAACAGACATCCATAACAAATTTAGTACCTATCTTGTAAGTCAGAAAGCCTTGTACAGCATGAAGCACATTTTAGGCAGAAATGTCTTTTCAGGAATATGCATCGGCAGACACGTTTAGTCTCTGGATAATGAAGGGCTCTCTTGTTAATGGTTATAATATGCAAAATTTAGTTTGTTGTGACTTTCAGAAACTAGTCTGTGTTGTTAAAGCCCACCTAATGCTGGGGATGCTTTATGAAACATGGGAATATTTGTGTGAAAGCACTGGTCTGACTGAAGGGCTTATCTTCTGCTACGCATGGATAATGCTGAGAATACACCTGAATGTCAACTGCATACTAAAATTCTCAAATATAACAGCTAAAAGGTTTAAATGGGTAAAAATTGTCTTTTTTTGCCCCTCCTTTATATTTATTTTAATGTTTATATAAACCTTTCCATGTTTTCTTAGCGTGCTCCCTGTTGCAACAGAGGATGTTTTGTCTAAAAATAACACAAGACTGCAGCAATGTATTATTATTAGAATCTGATAATTGCAGAGGCATGAGTGGGTCTGTTGAAACAGGTTTTAAGATGACCCAGATTGTCAAAAGCTCTCTATAACCTAGAGTATATATATAGCATAGGAAGTGTATAAAGTATGTGCATTTAGTACAGGTAAATTTTCTACATCTGTAATATACTTTCTTTTATATTTATGAATGGCATCACCATTACTGTTTTTCATATTAAATGATCAGAATATGCTTTCAAAATACGTTCTGGAAACAACCCTTCTTTCTGTGAATTAGCAAAACTATAAAGTGATTACTCCACAAAACAGAGACATTTTTGAACTTTAGGCTGAAATATTCTGTATTTTTCAGGGTATTCCTGTGCAAGAATTTCACAGCCTTTCTGTAAAATAGAATACTGAGAACAGGGTTGGAGGAAAAGCAGGATGCCACTACAAATCAAAACCATTTTGAAATCAGTGCTTATACATTACAATATACCTATGAAGTCTGTGGTGGATTGGAGTCCATTTTCACATGTACTCAAAAAGTATTTTCTTTTCTATACTAGTGCCAAAAAATTCATATACAGCATCATTAAACAGAGATTGACTAAGTTCTTGAGAAGTTTGTTTCTGCTTTAAAGTTCTTTATATTAATAAGTGAATAGTGCATACATCTGATCAGGAGAAAAGACAAATTCTATATATCCTTTGACAAACTCCTCCCAGTTAGTGAACATGCTTTGATCTTGCTTTTAGTTACTGGACAGAAGACTCAGCTGCATATGCACTTCTGTACAGCTGTCAGTGTCAGACCATTGGGATGTGGAAGTAGTTGTTCTCCACTGATTTGGCACTGGTGCGAAGAAATTAATATCATCTGCCTGGAGCTGAAGGGATTTATAATGCAGTTCTTGCTACAGATATAATATTTCATGAATGTAGTAACAACTGTTTCAGGTAGCTGTCCCAAGAGGTAGTTTTCTCAATTAGTCACCTGGTTGCCAAGTGCTTTCATCAGTCTTGGTTCATGAGATAACTGACAATGGTTGCAAGCAAACCTGTGTGTCCTGAAGCAGATGTAAGAGGCACTGGTAGGTTCTTGGATTTTGAGAAAATGGAAGTGGATAATATTTGCAGTTGACACTGACCAACTACATCACTCATTTACATCACTCACTTATATAGAAGGATATTTAATATGGAGCAGTTTCATTTTTGCTTTCTCCCAGCTCTGTCTGGGCTTTCAGGTTAGCATGTCATAGAATCATAGAATCATTAAAGTTGTAAAAGATCTCTGAGATCACTGAGTCCATCAGATAACCCAGCACCATCATGTTCACCACTAAACCACATCCCCAGTGGCTCACCGTGTTCACCCCTAAATCGTGTCTTTCTAGAGCCATGATGCTGCTTGTCATTCAAGGAGTTGCTGCATGTCAAGTGAAGGTATCTTTACAAGTAGATTAGTCAAAAACTGAGTCACCAGGGTGTCATGGCTGTACCTGAGCAACAAACTCTATGAAAGCTCTGTGGGCCTTCTGACAGTGATGATAGATCTTCTGAAATAATAGTCCAAGCTGACATTCTGCTGTCTGGAAAACAATTGAGGAATATTAATTTACTTTATTGCCAGATAAAAATGGAGTAGGATAGTGGGAAACAGAGACAAAACTAGAATCACCATATCTCCCAACTCTCCAACATAGGGGCAGTTTCTGGGGTTTTCTCACAAAGCCCCTGGTACCAAAATCTTGACACATAAACCTAATATTGGTTTAATCATAAGTTTACTTTTCAAAAAAGGTACAGTTGTCTTAAGGAAATGACAAGTGTTCTTGTCAGTCTCTTGGGTTTCTCCCAGAGAAGGGCATGATTAGTCCGTGCTGTATAATAACCCCACTGGAAAAATACACTGACAAGGTCTTTCAGCTACCAGCACAGCACTTGTTTTGTGAAAGCCCTAGAGATTTCAAACAAAGGTTAAGCTTGTTGATCAGCTTGCCAAAGTAAAATGAAACTAGGCTGTTCTGATGTGACAGTATTTCTGTGATAACGGAGTAGGAAGAACGATTCCCTTTTTCACGCCCAAGTCTTTGTCCTACTCAACAGCTTCAGATTTCAAATATGGGACTAATATAACAAGAGGATAAGAGATTTCCCCCCAAGGTGGTTTTCTACAGTGTCAGTTTATGCATGGGAAGAACTGAATCCTCAAGTCATATCTGCAGCAAAGGGAAATACATAAACCTCACAACTTACTAACTCCAAAATATTGAGTATTTCAGCAACAATGGAAACTGGGTAATTACTAGCAGAACACAGCTTCCTAGACAACTTTTCTGCTTGACAAACTTGATCAGGAACACTTCAGGAAGTGCAGAATGAATCATCTGTAATTGCTGAAGGTTTGAAAATAACCTCATCACATCAATACATCCTTTTTCCTGTTTGAAAAAAAAAAAGGTTTGAAAAGAAACAAGTTATTTTGTACCCTTTCATCGGTAGGTGTGGGGTATTTTTATCAAAACTTCCATACTGATATGAAATAGGTATATGAATTATTCCCTACTGGGCTGTTAGAGAATTGAAAGCTGGCAGCTGCACACAGTCAGATCACATACATGCTTTAACTCAAGTGATTTAAAATGTCTGTATATTTTAAATACAAAGCAGAGCTTTGTATATAGATGTATATAAAACATGAGTAGTTTCTGGTTTTGATATCAGCCATAGAGTTTTCTATATGAAACAACCAAAAATCAGACATAGATTGATAGTATGCTTCATAAACAAAATAGGAAGCATATTAGTAATATGCTAATATTAGTAATATTAGTAATTTTAAGCAACTTAACTCACTGACAGTACCAAATTCAGAACAATGTTGATTTGTCTCTGGATTTGTAATGTCCTTTTGTTTTTGGAAATGGGCACAAAGCAGAGCTGGATGTGAGACAGATGACTGCTGCCTTGTGGACTTGCTAAAGTATGTCATTAGTTACTTTGTTATGCTGTGTGAAAAGATCAAGAATGAATAATTCAGGGGAAGAAATCCACTCCTTGATGTATCTTGCAATGGAGATATATTCTTTTTTTTTACTCAGTTCCAGATCTAGAAGATCTACTGAGGAGAAAAGATGGAGACAAATATCATGGGGATTAAAGAGAAATGTCAGAGACTTGAGGGAATATGGTGTTTGCAAAGAAAAAGTTGATGGCCAGGGAATATCCATGTAATAATTTTAAAACCCTTGTAATACAAAAAAGTGAGGTTTTACTTCCATTTGAGAAGGGATTGATAAAGGACTTAGTTTAGTTTCTTGATCAAAACCTGTATCGAAGGGGAGAGATAAGTTCCTTAAAACCTCAGTGAGGTCAGGACTTCTGCTTTGATTGCCAAGTTTTACATAATGCTAGCTCCCAGGTGAGAAGCTAGGGATTTTCTCTGATTGTGTGGGAAGCACTAGACTACCTACAAATAAAATAAAAGAAGGAGAACTATTCCACTTATGTGAAGACATCAGCTCTCCTCTATGATGAAAAGCCATTTTTCCTGCCTGCCATGGAAATCCTAGTCCTACAGACTACATCAACTGAAAACACATTCATCTTTCCACACCATTTAGGCCATTGCCTACTTAATGAAACATATAATGGGATGAAATTGCCACCCGGTGGTTGAGATATGGGAGGACTCCCATGGGTATAATTATGGACCATTTTTTAATATTCTAATAGTACTGGTATAGAGATGTATCCCTGCCTCTGAATTTAGTTCATATTATGGCTTACAGAAACCAGTGACATTATTTCTCTTTGTGTTTTTCCTAATTGCTGAAGAAGTCGATTTCAAATATGAATTAGCTGTATGTATGAACTGAGGGCTATGGAACCATGGATTGAAGTGTGGCTAAGGAGGAGAGGACAGAAAGAATAATAATGAATAGTAATGTACTAAATTGGAAAGAGATAGTGTCGAGCAAATTGCTACACTAACTTGGTTTTACATGAGACAGACATTGCTGATCTAAAAATTGGAATAAATTAGCCTTTTATTGGAATCTGCAAGTACTGCCAACACATAGAGAATTAAAATAAGTCCAGATGCTAACAGTCAAAAAGCCCATACCTCTGGGTTTTTTTGAGACACTACTAAAGCAAGTAAGAAAAAAGTCAAGACGAAGGAAAAAAGAGAGAGAGGTGATATGTGGACCATGTTGATAATTTTCACTTCTCTTGAACTAGAAGAACAAGATTTGATAGGCACTCAAAGCACAAAGGCATTTATCTAACATGAGGTGGCAGGTCAGTTTTAAAAAGAGCCTGGAAAGAGCCCATCACTTCCATGGATGCCTGTGTCATGTAGAAACATGTTCAGAGTTATCCTGTAAGAAGGAAAAGAATCTGAGATGTATAGTAGGAAGGAATCATACATAGTCTCTGAAAGATGTGAAACTATGCAAAAGTGTAATGTTAAAAATATTGCTAATTATAAGTTGCATCTGAAATTGCATCTGAGGAGTATACTGCAGAAAGATCTGTAAACACACATGCTGATCCATCTTGTGAAGAAACAGAGAGGACAACAAAACAGACACTTTTAACCTAGATTTTGTTTAAATGCTTTTCTGAGAACTTTGGTTGGTTTTAAGTGGTACAATGAAGGTTTACATGGGGACAAGATGCTTATGGCATAGAAGTAATTGCAATGAAGAATTATGTTTCCTTTTTGCTATCTTTAACATGTGATCAGATCTAAAGACGTTAAGAAGAAAAGAAGCAAGAATGTTCTGGTACATTTCAGCATGCCAGTAAACTTGAGTTTTGCCTCCCAGAAGGATGAAGTGTTGACACAAAGTTGCAGCTGAACTGTTCTTGTCATGAGAAAAAGAGGGTGAGGGAGAAGAAAAGGAAACTGCTGTACTGTTCTGGAAAGACAGCTGTGAAGGGTCAGGTTTGCTGCTCCTATGAGTGAATGATGGGGGGAAACGATCTTGTACTGCTCCAAAATTACTGTTCCTATATCCTTAAATTTTCCTAATTGGTGGTGGCAGCAGTAGTCAGCCCAAGCAAAAGAGACAAAAACCCCACCCTATGTTGTTACCAACAGTGGAGCCTGCTAGGGTCTGGAATAGTCTCCTGAGGAATTGCTCTAGTTGCTTTAAAGAACACCCTGTTTTTTACCACTCCAGGGAGATGGGCTAAGTGTAATCTAACAGGCCATTTTTCTCTCTTCCTTACATGTCTCTAAGAACTGTAGCCATGCACTTCATTACTTCAGTCACTGAGTTCACAGAGTGACATCAGCTATCAGGATTTCTTCTACCAATCTGTGGATTTAAGCACTGTGTTTGCCAATATGCTCCATCCATTATGAGGAGGAGAAACGTAAGGAAGGTGGAGGGCGACAATGCAGGGAAGTTGCTGAGTTTGACTCGTGGTTAGTGTGCTGTGCAGGCAGACAAATCAATCGGCCCCTGCCTGGGCATCTTAATCAGAAGCATGTAGTTCACTGCAGTGGCTAAGTGCTACCATGCTGGTGAAGGCATCTTCTTCAGAGACACTATTGATTACTCTTCTCTTCTTCTAAGAGATTCCAACTGTGTAGACAGCATCACAGAAAGAGCTGGTGGAGAAGTACTCTCTTACATCTCTACAGGATTAGGATTGACAGTTTAATTTCCCTGGGGGCAGGTAAACTGTCATTCTAATTCATCCAGACTAGTGTGATAAAGAGGAAAGAGATATCTGTTTGAAAGGTCCATTGATTTATAATAAACTTGGTGTATGGCCAAAGATGATGCAGTCCTTGAACCATGCAAATTGAGGTGAGAGAGCACATGTTTGGGAAAGGTTTTTTGAGGGAAATCCACTTTCACAGTGAAATAGAAGAGAAGCATATTGCAGACTGACCTTTTCAGGGTGTAGAAGAGAATCCCTGAGCTGCCTGGCTTCAGAGTAGGGATGTTATTATCCTCTGGCAATGCTAAAATATCAGACTGTTAAAAAAACCCCATGATATTCAGTGTAGGAGTACCTTTTGGTCTCCGTGTGTTCAACTATATGTGCAAACGTCTGCTTATATGCTCTCTATTAGTAGTCTTGTGACTTTCAAATTGCAAGTGTATTATAAAAAAAAAGATGTGATTCAATGTAGTCAAAAATGTTCTCAAGAAAGCAGGAGATGCAATGTGATCCCACATAACACATTATGCTTTTGTGAGAAATTCCTTTGTCCAGCAAGTAAAACTTTTAAACTTTAATTCCTTCCTTCTCCCTTTTGAAAGAAAAAAAAAAAAAAAGAAACAGCATGGTATAAAACATACCACGATGACAACAGATTTAGTCTATCAAGTTACATGTTTATTGTAGACTATCCAACGTGCCTTCCATGTCGGTTCTAGACTTCAAATCTTCTGGGAATAGATATATAAGGTCTTCGCTCCTGTGTTATATTATGTTGCATCATCAAGAAGACAGCCATATCTAAGGCAGATTTATAGTCTCTTTTTTTGAAAAGACTGCTCATCAGTGTACCAATTATCTGCCAGGTCTCTGCAGATTTAAACATGAATTTTTGTTGGCAGTTGCATTGCAATATATTATAATATAGAATTCTCTCCCTGATTTGTTTAGTTGTGAAAGATCTGTTATTTTAATTTGAGAACTATTGAGAATTAGCAACCTAGCTACATCTTACCTGGCTATGGAAATTTTATCAAAGATAGATCCTGAAAAATGCAGCTGATGCTTCTAACCTTATACCAGTCTCCAGGTATCTGCCAAAGAAACCAGGATGGAATACCACATAGTATGAAAGCAGGAGAGATTAAGGTTTTAGCTGGAGGGCTCAGCATGTTGTATGAACAATCATCAGGATGGGAGAGAATCAGGAAGGTTCACTGAAAAATATTCAAGTGGGGAGAATTATCTTCATTAAATAGATATACATAGGGTTGAATCCATATCAGGAAATATATGTTTATCTAAACTACATGTAGTTCTAAAGGAAGTAAATTATCCCCACACTGATTAAAACACTTCCTCAAAGATACTGCTGATTTGCACTTATGCAAAGAGCAGTAGCATAGTAACTGTGGATTAGTGTGTGAATATGTAGATGTAATGGGAAGGCAGTGCTATTTTCTTTGTATTCACAAATGTCTTAGATCTTGATCCTTCTTTCCACTAAAAAATCAACAGTCAATCTTATTTTTTATTTCTGAGCCCCTATTACCTCTGCATTGACTGTCATGCAGGAGATACTTCACAGATTTCATAGAATATTCTGAGTTGGAGGAGACCCACAGGGATCATCAAGTTCAACTTTTAAGTGAATGGCCCATACAGGGATCAAACCCGCAACCTTGGTGTTATTAACACCATGCTGTAACCAACTGAACTAATCTCAGGGTCTGTGCCTGTGGGAACTCACAGCTAATGAAGTAATGAGGAGTATAAAAAACAGTGCAGCACTGAGACTGACCTACCTAAATAACTTTTTGGTGAAGTTTTTACTATTCTTATATGTGTGGAGAGCATTGGAGAGGCTGAAAAACAGATTTCCTTTTTGAGAACTGATTTGTTTTCATTGCCTGAATAAACTGGGGTCAGATGGATCTGAATCCAAAGAGCAGCTCTTAGATAATCCTGATACTCACAGTGACACTGATAGAATAAAAATGTGGTGTTGGAGAGATGTTGGGGGAAGAAGGCCTTGTCCCAGCCCATTTAGCTGAAGCTGTGGTGTATGGTGACATGTAAGATATTAGAATTTCTCACTTGTAGTCAAGTTTGGTAAAATATTAATTGATGTGAGTCTTAAAGTACTCAGTGAGAGGAGATATTGTGGAGAATTTTTCATAAGCCTCTCGTGTTCTCCAGGTGAAAACCAATTTTATAACAATTTGTTTTATTCAGCATCTTTACAACCTACATCTCTTTATACGGCAGCCATTTCCAGTTGTGTCTCTCTGATTCAACCTCAGTCATAATTCCATACCTCAGTTTAACCACACTGTTTATAATGAAGAGGAACAGTGAGCTGCACCAGACAGCAACATAAAACTAAACGAGGGAACAGTGTGTGGATATGCTTTTTAATACTGTACATTTATGCTATCCGGAGACTAAAGCACATCACTGTCAAGTGTTGATGGGTTTAAAGAATGCTTTTTTTTTTTTCTTTTATTATTTTAAGTCCAAATCTTGATGAAAGGATGTGTAGAGTTTGAAAAGTCAGTCTCTATAACTAGAGATTGGAATGTCCACCATAGCATTTCTCAGTATTTCCTAATGTGACATGTCTTACAGCCCTCTAATGCTTTTGCCTCCCTCATCATCCAGTCATGCAGGAAAGGTAATTGCCTGAATCTGTCTGGCAACTCAGGAGACAGTGTTCTCTACAGAGTTGCAAGCTTTGACTGGGGTTGTGTTAATGCAACCTATTGAGTGGGATTTCGTAGTCATTTAGTGGAGCTGCAAGTCAGTTAGCAGCCAGTCTTAATTGGTACAGGGTAAGCCACACATTTTATCACAAAATGGCTTTGGGTAGAGTCCACAGAAATTCTGTGAGTAAGTTGCTACATGGATGCAGTTAATTCAATAAAGTTTTCCCAATTCAACCCAGTAGTTTTTGTTAAATTAACCATTTCATTATTCAGGAGCTAAAGGAAAATAAATGTTTTACATAAAATTGTCATGCAAACACATACAAGTAGCATATTGTAACATTTCAACCCATCTAGAAATTCTAGTTACAGCTGTGGGTGCAGCTAGTGGTCTTTCTGGCAAGACCCAAGGACTGGATCAAAACTGAAGGGTGGGATATTTGGCTCATGCACAAACCTTTCCTGTGCTCTTGCAGAGCACTACATGTATGCCCTGAGTGCTGGTGATTGCAAAGTAGTGGTAGCGTCATGCTGCTTTTGCGCTAGATTGGGATACTGGTCTCTGAAAAGGTGAAAGCACTCCAGGCTCTCGAGCATTAGACTCAGGAATTTACTTATTTCTTCCACTTACCTCTCATTTCTATTTTACTTATTTCTTCCACTCTTCTTCTCCAGCTTTTTTTGGAGAACATATAGAGGTTAAGCACAATCTAAATTTAATGTTTTATTCAACTGTCTTTTCAGGGAGAAAAAAAAAAAAGCAATAGGGCTATACAAATGTGTGCACCAAAGGGCAAAATGTCTACCATGACCTTGTCAAGTGTACTCTGCAAGAAAAACTGGACTCCTTGAATCTCAGGCTTTCATAGCTGGGAGGATGAAATATCTGTCTCTGTGCAATTCACTGACAGAAAAAAAATCTAAATATTTTCATCACATTCTTAACTTGGGACAAAGCTATCTACATCCATATTCAAAGGTAAGTGTCAAGGAGATGCTGCCAGACTCTTTTCAGTGGTGCCCCAGTGACAGGATAAGGAGTAATGGACACAAACTAAAATGCAAAAAGTTCCACCTGAACATGAAGAAGAAATTCTTTACATTGAGAGTGGCAGAGCACTGGAATAGGTTGCTCAGGGAGGATTATGGAGTCTTCCTCTCTCTTGAGACATTCCAAGCCCATATGGATATGTGCCTGTGTAAACTGCTCTAGATGACTCTGCCCTGGCAGCAGGGGTTGGACTACGTGATCTCCGGGGGTCCCTTCCAACCCTAATGATTCTGTGATTCTGTGATCTGTAGTACAATATTCACTCAGTTCTTGTCTCATTTTGACTTCTTTCTGAACTGCAGGAACTCAATTATGCAGCAGGATTTGGCCGTTATTTGCCTGAAGCTGACAGGAAAATGAACATCTGATGAAGATTGAATCAGTTTAAATGCATAGTAAAAAATAGATTTCTCTATGGACAAGGTGGAAATAAGAGCCAGCCTTGCTGGAGAACATCTTTGTAAGCCAAGGAGTTTGCAGTGTGTTTCAATGTGACCTCCCATTCCCCCTCATTATCTTCCACTTAGTAACCCTGATCTAACTGTTATTGATAGCTCTATTATTTTGCTTGGGACAGCAGTGACAGTCTCACTGACCTTGCCCTGGGTGATGAGCTACTCATTTAATGTTCAGCATACTCTTTGAAGAACTATACTGAGGGAAAAGTGAATTCTGCATGAGAAGCAGGCATGTGTTTTTACAAGGATTTCTTAGGGTGCTATTAATTATCTCAAAAGGTGCAATGTACTCCACTAAATATGCTGAAACTTGTCTAAATTCCTCTTAAGTCTTAGAGATGGATAAAGGTTGCAATAAGAATAAGACAATAAAAATTACTCATCCTTGATGCTTCATGGTGTTCATTGTGGGAAAATGGCCCAGAAAAGCAGGACTAATTGAAAAACTAAGAGTCCAAAATATTACATACTTTCATGATTCTCTCTTTCTAGCCTTCTACCTCTTAGGCAGTATCATTAGTTGCTTTTTAAACACTCAGTGTCACAGAGAACAAAAGTTCACCTCCCACCCTCAAATTTGTGTAGTTGATCTGTTGGCTACATGACAGCACTTCTGTTCTATAAAAAGTATATAATCAGAAAGGCTGCCTCCTACTGGGACCAGACCCTGAGCACTTCATGTATGTGGAGAATAATTGATACTCTTAGAAAAAATTAATTGAGAATTGTGGCTATCTGGCTGTTCCCTGATGACTGGGATTTTATGGTACTATGGCTTGGTACTGAGTCTTGGGTGAAGTTGCAAGACTCAAGCTGTAAGAAATAGCAGAAGTTTATACTGATTTATTCAATCTTATATAGATATATTTATTTATAATAAAACTATAATGCATCTTTTTTGTGTTGTAAATGATTAAAAAAGCTTATTTTCTGTAGTAGTGTTTTCCTCCATTTATATCTCTGTTTCAGCAATGGAAATAGTCAGTCTGTTGATTTAATTCCCACTTTAATTCCCAGTTTTTGTGTACTTGCATGTAACTCCACTACTTACATCACATATACTATGCAGGAATATTTAATTGCTTTAAAATAAGGTCATTGATGGAATTAAAACAGATGTGCTTTCCATCTGCTCACACAAGTGGGCATATGACTGCTTTGGTTTTAGCAAAATACTGTTTTGAAAATCTAGTTTTACCATTAAACTAGACCTTTTAATCTTAATGGAGATAATACTGTTGTTGTGCTTGCTAATTGGAGACAAGAAGGCTGAGATTCTGAAAATGCTGGCTAAATTGCATATGACACGTGAAAAACCCCACCTATGCTCTTCGTTTCAGTGTTCCTTCATGTCATCACTCTTAGTGCCAGCAGGAAACTTATTAAAATTAATTATCCATTTAATAAATAGAGAATATGGGAGAGTACAAAATAATATTTAGTTTTTCAAAAAGGGTGTCCAAGTAGTCTATCCAAAATGTGTGTGTTATAATGAAACCTTAGATGTTCATTTCTCCTGGATTCCTCAAGCGTCCCTAAAGTACTCTCATTCTTCCTTATTCCAGTGGTAACTAACTGTGAGACCAGTAATATTTTAAGATGTTTAATTTGTTAACAATTTTCTAAATTAAGATTTTTTATCTTTCAGGAACCATGGATGTATCGGGAACTTAGTACCATCTTAGTTCACCAGTGCGACTAGAGGAAATAAGAGAAGAACACAAATCTGTCCAAACACATCACTGAAAGATTACAAAAAGGTAGTGGTGAATGAAGCCATGGAAATGCCTTCATCAGGTACACTGTAGGTGCACATGTAGTCTAAACACTCCTTCTTGTAAACCCACAAGTATGAACAGGGCACAGACTCAGCCCAAGACTCCCTAAGAGGATGGGAAATTTTCATTAGAACTGGGGCCTTTGAAAGTTTCAGGTTCCTAAAATATGTCCTTGCTGACCATGAGAGTTTCAGTTTTTCAAAGACTTGTTAGCTAAATGACCAATTTTATAAGATCCATAAAGGTCCCCCCTCTGATTGCAAAAGAAATCCTTCAACTTCTCTTCCAGACTTCAGTGCCTGATTCAAAGCAGGAAGGCAACATACATTTAAAAGAAAAGAAAGTCTCAATAATATCTTAATACAAGTAAATATTTTCCTGTGTATATATTCTCAGAAACAGTCTTTGTTTAACTTTTTATTTGTTACACAACACTAATGGTCATCAGCCTGGCAGATACCTGGCATTTCGACTTAAGTTCAGACCATGTAAGTGGGATGATATCATAGCCTCTAGGACTGCCAAACAATTTTCATTACAATGACAGGCAAAACTGTCAACTTGGCTGATAATGAATACACTTTATACCATGCAGCCTGCTCTTTCAGGAAAGAAATGTAGATGTCCATTTGTTCATAGAAGGGCCATGAGTCATTTTCCCCTCTCAGGCTTTATTGCATGAGAACAGTTGGAGTTTTGCCTGAGTAAGAATTACGTTATTAAGCTAACAGCATGGAAATAAAAGGTGACCTTTTTCAAGGGATGCTTTAGAAGGTATGGAATCATAATCCAGTCATTTAAGTGGTGTGTCATTGCGAAAATTTGTACTAAATATTTTTGAGTTAAAAATTTCATTAAAAGATGGAGGAGCTAAGTCTTCTCAGGTGAGTTTTTAGGAGGGATGTTGCTACTGAATCCATGCATAATACTGCAGATAAGATGTATTCATAATTTTCTTTAACCAGGAAGGTTCATCCCCTCTAGCCTTGTTTATGTCATGGGCCGATTACACTCATACAGGCTTTCTTGTTTTGAATCTTGCACCTTGGACTGAAGTTTTTTAACTCAAAAAAATGCTCATGAAAAAATTGGCACTCTGCTACTTTTTTGGGTAGTTTCTATGAAGATCTTTTATTTTCAAGGACTGCTTCTGGTATTGTCTTTATGAATTAGATTGAAAGAGCTATATGATAAAACGTACCATCCTCCTATAGGAATCTATGAAACAATTAAATTACTCTTATTATTCCAATGAACAAAGTAATTAACATGATTAATTTAAAATTACACTAAATGTCCTTTTCCACTAGTTTAATACTTTCTTTTATAATACTTCTCTGTGTCCTTACTTTCTCAAGAAAATATATCTCCAGCTTTTTTTTCAAATTACTGTTGAACAGAGGACAGGCATTGTTACATTAAAAAGGAAATAAAAATTCCAATTGTATTTAAAGAAAGAAAGCCACAAGGTTTCAAAAACGTTTAGCACTATAATGATTTAATGAGTGCACTTAGGGATTCAGTGAGGGAGAAAAATCACCAAAATCTGTCCCTCTTAAAGGACAACTGGAAGTGCAGTCTACATTTCTTCTATGTGACAGCAAACTACTGACCAGAGTATTTTGAGTGCCTTGCACTTGAAGATACCAAAAGTGATTTACCAATACTATTGAGTAGGACTTGCAGGACTGCGTTGACAAAGATAAAGTAGTGTCCTCTTTCTTCAGAGGAGAAAAGAGGCACACCAAATGACACAGGGAAATTAACATAAGTTTAAGGAAAAATTGAACACAGAAGCCCAAAAGCTTAGTTTCTCAGGTTCTAGAGTTGTTACCCAGAAAGAATTAGCTGATGATGGGTTTAAAAAGCACTATCGACATTTTGTCTTGGAAAAATCATAGAATCATTTAGTGTTGAAAAGACCCTTGAGATCAGAGTCCAGCTGTAAACTTAGAAAATGTTACTTTGTGTTAAATATAGAATTATCATATCAGTTGCAAGATCTTCTCATATAAGTGAAAAGAGGTGCAAAAGTGCTACAATTCTATTCAGTGTAATTTTGAGTTTAAATCCTATTACTTTTCTTAGCTCAAGTCAGTTCTTGGATGTAGGTGTAATTGATCATTAATGCAAGACACACTGCTGTTAGGCAGAAAGGTAATTCATCACATCTTGAATTCTTTATTTCAAAGACATAAAATACTTCAAGTAAGATGAAAATGAAGTGTTTAAAAATCCCACACTGTGAATTGCTGATCATTGCCATACTTTCTCAGTTTCCAAGCTTGAAGGATATTATTTAGTTTTAAGAGCAAGCGAAGATTTCAGCTGCGATGAAATAGCCACCTTATGCTTCAAAAGGAAACGTGGGACAGCAGAAGTTCGATCATGTCTGAAAGGTGTGGAGGTGTTGAGAGAGAAGACCAGTAATTACTGTTTATACACACAGCAGGGTGCCAGATAAAACAGGAGTAGCAGCTGATGAGAAAAATGGTAGTTTAAGAAAATATCCGGATTAACTGAATTATTGATACAGTGATAGTTATCAACAAAGCACAGATGTACTGTGCTCTGATCAGGCACAGCAGAGATGTGCACATCACAGCGAATTTATACCAATGTATACAAGCTCTTCTGTTGTAATCAAATGCTCAAAAAGTTTTAATAGAATGTGGTGTATTTTAAAAATAGATTCTTCAGTAGGGTTCCCCAAAGTTGACAAATCCGTGCAAGGGACATGCTTTTTTGAGTCAAAGCGACGGAAAAACAGGGTAAAATTATTTATCCCAAATTGCAATAGAAATTCTGGGATAGAATTAAAGTTCTTATTGTACATGTATTCTAATATATATTAGAGGAGTGGAATCTTTTCCTCTCTGCAGGAAGCAGTGATTGAACCATTCTAAATACAAATAAAACAATAACAAAGTAAAAGAAAGTAGGGATTGACTCTCAAAGGAATAATCTGCTGTCAGATCTTAAATCCTGCTTGATGTTATTACCCAGAGTTATCAGAGACTCCTATGATACCTTTTAATCTGCACAAATTCGAATTAACAGACTAAGTGAAATATGAAATTACTAATAGCTAACTTTGAGTTAATTTCAAAACTCTTGGGGCAGAGGTTTGTGTATATGAAGGCGAGAAAGGTCCTGTGGCTTCGAGTTCACCGGTTTTGCTTTTCTGCCTTTGTGAAGAGGATTGACGTCATGGTAAAATGAGGGAGGCTTTATATCAATGGAGCCTTAATCTGGAGAGTTCTTTGAAGGTGAGTTGATTTGGGAAATAAATAGGTGCGTGGCTAGGACTCCCACTGTCAATCTTGCTCTTTGGCTCTTTCATACTCAAAGCTAGGATGAGAGTGTTTGCTGAACTGCACTGTCACATTGCTTTCGTAAGTTACCAAGCTACTTATAGCATGGATCTAAACAAAATAGCCAATGTCACAAGTCACTCATCCTTTTTATGATGTAAGTTGTGCTATTGAAAAAAAAGGTTACAATTGAATCAAATTTGTAATAAAAAGGTAACAGTTCCTGAAGACTAATGAGTGTTGCTTTTTTATGCAGGAAATATGAAAGTGATAACTTTTATGCACCAAATATAATTTTAATTAAAAAGTACCTGTCATTTTGTTTCAATGGAAAAATCAGCTTTTGTTTCTCTGGTTTAAACATTTAAAAATATCACATAAACAACACCAAAAGTGCCTAAATAAACTTGTCTTATACTCATAAATACCAATATGAAATTCAAGTTTTAATTTAGTTTTATTTAGCATGAACAAATTCTTTGACACTTCCCTTCTCACAAAATTTTTTGTGACTTCATTTTTTTTTCTTAAAGCAATCAACTAATTTTTTTATTCCTAATTGAACATTCCACGTGGCATGAAAAGAATACTAGTGTTACCTTTCTGAAAGTGCTGGTGAGCTTAGAGAAAGGGAGCCCAGGTTTGAGAGTTATGTATTCACCTCATTTTGAAACTTGTACAGCTTTGGACAAATCACTTTCATTTCTTGTTCTTTAGCTCTCCAAACACAAAAGGGAAATAAATGTTCTCCTCCCTCAACGAAATGCTGAGGCTCAGATGGAAACTACTGGAGAAGGATGAAGCACTGTGTAATATTAGCTCTGTTAATCCAGGTCAGCCCATTTGTTTCTCACAAAGACTGTAACAGAACTGAATTGCCTCTGTTCTGCTATTTGTATTTCCTCAGTGTTCTCCTTCCTGTCTCCAAACTGAACAATTTCAGCTGTTACTAAAGGGTTTAAAACTCTTGATTTGTGGCAATAACTTCCACAAAGATGCATTATGGGCACTGAAGTGATTATCTTGAATGGGTAGAAAAAGGCAACCTAACTGGCAATTACATTCCAGTGTCTGCCCCTCAGCATAGCACCTGCTTTACTGACTTACTGCTCTATCCCAGAAAGCTTATTCATTAGTAAGGGCCATTCAAGCATTTAATGGAGCTCTTTACATTGAAACAGCTTTATTTGCTCCTATCTATCTTCTAGGCTTCTGTCACTGAAGAAAAGTCCTTTAAAAGGATGTAGTTTTCCTATAGCTCTGTTCAGGGAGCTCCACTTTGCTCCCCTGGCTAGCTTTGTTGCCCCTTACCCGAAGGTGGAAAAGATACACAATAAAGAAAAATTATAGCTTTTTTGTTTTTTAATTATTTTTTAAACCTCCAGGCAAAACATTAAGAGACTTCAGCTGGTTGTTGTGTATACTCAGATGCTGTTATAAAGCTGTGTTTTATATCACTTGGAGTGGCTTGGAGAATTTTAGCAGTATGTGCATTTTTTTAATTTGTATGATTCCTAGGGGTTTGGAACTTGTGCTAGATTATACCTACAGGCACACTCTAATATTACAAGCAACCAATTATTTTTACTTAAATAGAATTTTAAATCTCTCAGAAATACAGCCCCTGAGCACAGGGAATAAGATGGTTAGAAAATCCTAGAAAACAAATGAATCTAGAATTAAACCTAAGTCACAATGCAAGTAACACACGGGTAAGAACAACAATACTATATTCAAATGAAACACTAGCCATTTCATTGAAAAAAGTAAAAATTGAAGCATTAATTATTGAAGATCCACATATAAGTTCACTTCTTTACAGTCTTCTGCATGGATAGCATGACTAAGTTACTGTTGTTGTTGGCCAGTCTTCGCGAACGAAGATCCGGGGAAGGTCTTTACACCTTCCAGCCTGTGCATTGGATTTTTTAGGTGAGACACAGTGTGCATGGAACTGAGCCCACCCTTTAATCCTAAGGTTCATCTGCCGGGGCCAAGAGAACTTGGACGGTGGCAGCGAGGTCCTCAGGACGTAGATGGATTGCCTTTATGGGCTAATGAGCTCCATCTGCCCGGGGAGTGTCCTAACCGGGAACCGAACCCGGGTCTCAGCGTTGACAGCGTTGTAGCTTAGTCCTGTTGTAGGATAAAAAGCATGTGAGAAAGCAGGAGCCTTCTCAATTAACTTTCTACCTCAAATACCCATCTGAGCAAGTAAAGAATAATCTTAACTTCTCTGGACCTAGAGATTTCTGTCCATCTGGGTGTAAAAGTTCCAGTGGTAAAGTCCTGTGGAGTCAAATCTTTTTTTATGTTCAAGGCTATGAATCTCTTTCTGTTGACTTTTTGGGGTTTAGTTCAACCTATATAAATAAAGATCCATGTATTCTTTAATGGTAGCTTCTGAACATCATCACACCGAATCCTGACTGCATCGAATTTTCTCCTTCTGTTGTGATGCACAAAATACTTTTGGACTTCCAAATTATTGGTCTTACATTTTGAAGGGTCGATCATAATCCTTTTAAAATTGGCCTAATGTGGTTGCCAGTCTGGACCTATGTTAAGTTAAATATTCTATTAAATATGCAAAGATAAACTGCCTCTGTATTTTGTTCGTTTTAGGCTTGAGTCTTATTTCTTTAAAAGAAAGAAATGCTGTCAAACCATATTCAAGAGTGGGTCCATTTGTATAGGGATAAGGGTAGGGTATACTTTGAGTCTTCCTGTCAAGAAAGTTCAGAACTTGACCAGCGTGTTCCAGTCACAATTTTTCTGTTGCATACCTTGCCTGAGTAAAGCATGTCTTCTCCTACTAGAAGGAAGACATCCTATCCAAAATACTCTGAAAACATTTATGGATGTGTAATTACTGAGCAATAAATACTGTTTGACTACATGCCATTGCTGTGTGGTGCTAATACACATAACTCAAAAAGTGTTTAATTTTTAACATTTTTATTTGCTTGCACTTCTAGAATGAGGAATACTTTTTAAAATTTAAAAATACATGCCAAAGTGAAAATACAGACCAATAATAGGCTATTAACTTCTACATCAATGTGCTAGTTTTCCAACTGGTCTGAAATTAAAATTGTATTTAAGATACCAAGCAAATGATATAGTATGAAGACAGGCCAATTTTTTTCCTTAATACAATGTTTACAAAAGCCTGTGATATTACTCAGGGGATAAATTTACTGGATAAAGCAGAATCTTTCCCTGACATACATCAGGTTGCCATCTCTTGTGACAAATAAAAGCAGATTTTGCTGTATCATCGTTTATGGAAATAACCAGGGAAATAATAAAGAGAAAAAAAAAATCTCTCTTTTTATGAGATAAAAAGTCTTTAAAAATGTAATACAAGATCATTACATGTTTGAAATAGCTGAAAAAGATACTGGTCATCTGTTACGAGTCTCAGATATGTGTTGTGGCAGCCAGTTCCTTCTGGTTAAAGCCTTATCAAAAAGCCAGTAGGAATTTGCACAGCTTTTCTCCATTTAAAGTAATTGATTTTCACATTTGTATCTAATTGCAGGCCATAAACCTCACAGATAATACAGAAATATTATTCTTTAATTCTATGGCCAATTTTGGCTTTAAAGAAACAAATGGGGCTTCCACTTACTGCATAAACTCAGAGGCAATGATTTTTCCATTCTTCTTCCTGTAGTCACTTTACTGACTGCTAAAAACTCAAGAGTGCCACAATGTTTACTAGTAGTGTTTAAGTCAAGCTATGATAAACATGGGCTTGAACTTACACACTGACGCTCAGAAGGAGAAATCTCAAAGCTTCATTTAATTCTGTAGCTTTGACTTGTCCTAAATTTACAACAAGAGTTAGGTTGTGTTTCTGACTGTGATTCATGTTTTGCCAGATGGGTACAAGCCATCATCTGCCAAAAGCACAGCATGTTTCGTCATGAAATATAGTCCACAGTAGCATGTCAGAATGCTTTTGACTGAAAAATAGACAGGTCTATGTCTGAGATTTATGCAACCTTTGCATTCTTTGTAAGTGCTGCAAGAGATTATGTGAATCATTTCCATTTGAATATTTTGAAAGAAAAGTTTAGATTAATGCCAAGAGATTATTCTGTTTATAGGCATATATTCGTATCTCCAAGTAGAAATCCGGGCATACTCACAGGCTGGGAAAGAGATTTCCCTACATCGCATTTGGCTGGCACTGTTTGTTCTGCAGTATACAGAAACTGTTGCCTTCTAGGGTTGTTAATCTGTGGAACTAAATCATTCACAGGCAAAAAGATTTAAAGAGGTATTCTAGGCATTGCCTTTGTACTGGCCCAGAGAATGGAACTCCCTGTTTTCCAGGGCATTTTTACAGAACTGTGCAAAGTAATTTAGATAACAAACCTGGCTCAGATTTGTACCTCTCTGTAAGTTCTAGCTGTTCTATGCTGCTTGTTCAGCAGCTGCTTCTCTTCAGAACTGGGTTTTGGCAAAAAATTTGTGTTGATTTCCTATACAGTAAAAAACAGTTAGGAATAAACAAACCAAACCCAATCTCTTTGCGTTTCTCTTTGTGAATCAAAATCAGAACGTGAAATCTTTTCCTTCAACCAATGAGGTTGTTCAGTAACTTGGAAGACAGTCTTGGATATATCTGTATGCAGTCTCTCCCTTGTGGAGCTTTGCATGAAAGCATTTGTCATTTCATTTCGCATAATTATACATCAATGAAATGTGGAAATGCCAACAGTTGTTCCATCTTTTTTTGGCACTGCAGATGATTCATAAGGTGCTGCTTTCCTTCAATGTCATTATTAGAAAAAAAATGTGAGAAGTGAAGTAGAACTTCAGCACTTGAACTTTGAATGTTGGATTTTCAAAGTTTGCTTAGAAAAGCAATGTAAGGTAGGAATATTTATAGCAACACTGAATACTAAACACATAACTTCCATAACTAAACATTCCCTTACACTTCTTCCCTAATTCTCAACCACCATAATTTATATTACAGATTTTCAGGAAAAGTAAGTGGGTGGTCATTTTTTGAAGACAGAAGTGACAGTACAGATATTTTCACTGTGATTCTGAAGAGACATGAGATTTAAATTGACTGGAATATTGCATTTTGCATAGTCTCTCACATTGGAACAACTACTATCCTATATCCTTTCCTTCTCTCTCTGTGCTTCATTGGGCAAATAAAAATACAGTGTGAACAACCCATAAGAACACCTTTGGAAAATGCTTAGATGGGATGCAATGTTCAAGCAGAGCTTCCTTCCCCTTCATTAATCTGCTACTTTTTAATTCACTATCATTTTTTTTCTGAATGCACAGCTAGAATTCCATTCTCTGTACACAAGACTTGGATTGCTGTGGAGCAGCTCCTTTACCTCATAAGTTTTGGTCTCCACTTGAAGATTACTGCATGGCTTTCCAGACTGTGTGGAGAAACGGAAGTAGGTTTAGGTTTCTTTTGAACTTGTTTACCGACTGATCCTGTGTGAAAACCAAACAGCACAAAGTGTCTTTTGTCAGGGAGAAGTAAAATGTGTGTAGTGGTTTATAAAGAGATTGCTAAGAGGTATGTTGTCTAGAAGGTGCCTGGGAGACATTGCAGTTACTTTGATTGGATTTGTCCTTGATCCATTATTATTTTTTTGTGATGCTAGTGACCAATATTGCCATGTGGCCGCGATGGTGCCGAATTAAGCAAGCAGTAATTTAGTCCAGGCCCAAGCAGCTGCAAGTGTTTCTAGTATAACGTATATAACGTACATTCTTCTCTGCTGTATTCTTTCTACAGTGTCTACTGTGAAGAATTTCAAATACTTTGGTAGAGTGTCAATTTACTGCAGAGAAAGGTTACAGCACGACACATCAGAATAACAAATGAGTGATAGATCCATTCTTATCCATACTTAACTTCTAGGGTTGTAATGAAAAAGAGAAAGGAAGAGAAGAGTTAACTTTCTTTTCTTAAAAATAATGATAAAAGGCTCTCCCTGGCTTGGACAGGTGGACTCATCACTGAGTTAAAAACTGTCTGGAAGGAAAGATCCAGAGTGGTGGTGAATCGGGCCAGCAGAACCGAGGCAGTGATCATCCTCCTGTACCTGGCTCTGGTGAGGCTGCGCCTTGAATCCTCTGTTCATATTTGGGTCCCTCACCACCGGAAAGACATTGAGGTGCTGGAGCATGTCCAGGGAAGGGCAACAAAGCTGGCGAAGAGTCTGGAGCACAAGTCTTGTAAGAAGTGGCTGAGGGAGCTGGGGTTGTTTTAGCCTGGAGAAAAAGAAGCTCAGGGGAGACCTTACCACTCTTGACAACTTCCTGAAAGGAATTTGCACTGAGGTGGGAGTCAGTCTTTTTTGAGACTAGTAAGTGACAGAACAAGAGGAAATGGCCTCAGATTTCACCAGGGGAAGTTTAGATTGGATATTAGGAATTTCTTCACTGCAAGGGTTGTCAAGATTGGAATGGATTGCCCAGAAAAGTGGTTGAGTCCTCGGAGGTGCTATAAAGATGTGTAGATGTGGTGCTCAGGGAAATGGTTTAGTGGGCGACTTGGCAGTGTTAGGTGAATGGTTGGAATTAATGACCTAAAAGACCTTTTCCAACCTAGACAATTCTATGATTGTATAATTTTAAGCAAAATCAAAAGATGGAAAGACAGCCAGCATCTATCAACTTGTGAAACATTGTTAGGGGGTGCCTCCATGGAGACTGGCTGAGATGTGCTTACTGTCCTGATCAAAACAGTTTCCATATAACCATCAGATTGGATATTCCTGCTGCTTTCCACTGCATTAGTCTTCAGATAAAGAGGACTGGCTTGTGATCTTTTTTCTTAAGCAGGGGTTAGAATGACATAGTAATAGAAGTTCTGCCAGTGATACCCTGTAGCCATATAGGAATTCTTTTAAGTTGCTCCCTCTAGAGCATGAAGTACTGGTTTTGTCCTGTTCATCTGCCTCTAAACTTTTAATCTTCTCTGTTCCAGAACTGGCTTTGCTCAGGTAGTGGAAAGGGTTTGTTTGCTTAATGATGTCAGTGGGGTTATCTCCGGACTTGCAATCTACCCAGCTTATTTCCCTGCACAGCTCTGCATTGCTGCACAAACATCTTTCCTGCCAGCTATCTCTGGGGCAATGACACAAGTCCTGAGCTCTTTTTTTGTAGCACCTTCCATAGTTCACTACTCAGGATCAACAGCATACTGAATATACAGAATTTTCTTTGGTTTTGGTGGATGCTTTAAAAATTGTAAGCCAAGATAGAACTGTTTGAGAGAACAATAAATTGGTGGTGAGGGTTATTTTCCCTGAAAAATAAAAATTAAAAATCTTCAAAAGGGATGGATCTTTCTATCATGTTAGAATTACAACTACTGCAACAAAAGGAGGCCCTAATTACCTCTAATCCATCCTATGTCTACCAATGCAATTTGAATTTTAAGTGCTGATTCTGGCCATCTGTACTGCAGGCAGAGCAAGATGAGCCTTGGGTTGTATTTCCAGATGACTGAAAGGTGCAAAGTAAACAACACCAAAACCAAAAAAGGAGCCTGCAACTTTGAATGGACTCCTGGGATCTGACTCATGATTTCTGCTTGACAGTGGCCTTTTACATTAGTCTAAATATATGTGATATAAATATTCATGAGCAATCCTGATGAAACATGCCAAACAACTTTTCAGCTGTGCTTGTAGATTCTCCACCTGGTTTCTTAAAGATGCTATTGGTACGCTAGTAAATTGTAGGTTATTTTATCCACTATGACTGATTGAATGCAGTGTTTTAAGATATAATAATCATGAGGGTTTTTTTTTCTTATGCACATGTACTTGCCTTCTAAATATTCCTTTACAATCATAGACAATTGCAGTGGAGATTTTTAACAAGAGTTTGATTTTTAAACACATTAAAAAAAATAATTCTTTAACAAACACAGTATAAGACATGTAATGTCTTATACATGTCTTATATGTCTTATTATGTCTTATACATGTCTTATACATGTAATGTCTTATCCAGTCTCAGGATGTTTACATGTATAAGACATGTAATGTCTTATACATGTAAACATCCTGAGACTTTTTCTTAATTGTTTTGTATTTCTACTGTACAATGAGATGGACAACAGTCATTCACTCCTAAAAGGAATGTTCTTTTCTCTGATGGAAAAGGAAACCTTGGTCTTTGCAAGTAACGTGGGCATATCACTGCTTCTCACTTGGTCTCACTTTCAAAGTTCTTTTCATATCTACATTGCCAGAATGCTACTGTACCCTAAACCACTTTATTGTGGGGCTGGGTGGCTGTCTGTACTACATAAATCCTATTTTCTTTGTCAACAGTTGACTGTGCCACTTTTGGGATCATATTGGTATTGTGAGCTCATCCTTCTTTAGTGTTGAATCCCAGAAATAGCAAGATTTGTTCCATGGCTTCCTCTTGGTTGCAAAATCTTCTGTACTCTGCTGCTGTTTTTGTAGCCTCTGTGTTTCATTTTGCCCAGAATTCATGATTCTGTACTAGAATTTCTTAAATAGACTACTTACTTTGAGTTAGCTGAAGCTGCTAAACTACATCAAATGACTTGGAGATCATTCATTGTCAAGTACGTAACATGTATAATGCTTTTAATTATCATGTATTCCTTGCAGGTACAGCACACAAAGTGGTTTGGATATTTTCCAGTTTTCTGCAGTTTTGGAAAATGTAAAATAATAATGGCCAGTCTTCGTGAACGAAGAATCGGGGAAGGTCTTTACACCTTCCAGCCTGCGCATTGGATTTTTTAGGTGAGACACAGTGTGCGCGGAACTCTAGCCCCTGGCGACATGCACTGCTCAGAATTATATCTGAACAGAGGATTTCATGTTTTCATAGTTAAGCATCTCAGTTCTTTGACTTCAGTTTTGTTACAAGTGAGGTTTAAAGCTCCCATTACCTCTGTACTTTGTCGGCTGCAATTTCATCATCCTTTTACAGAGACAGCAGTGTTATCAAGATCACTAATGCTATGTACAGAAGTGATGACTAGCCAAACGTGGTACTTACCTGGATGCTGAAGCTGTTCTTTGTTTTCTACATCCAAATTTCAATCTTCTTTTAACTCTTGACTAATCAAGATTTTAACATTTCTGCATCTGACAAGTATGGCTCTAAACAGTTTCCAGGTTTAGTTACAATTAAAGACAATCAAAACAGATATTTCCAACTGTCTCCCATCAAATCTGAAATAAAACCAAGGAGTGAAGTTTTGACCAAAAAAGGAGGAGGAGAAACAGAAGCCGGGGGGGTGGGGGGGTGGGGGTTGTGTGTGTGGAATGATTCAGCTATTATTTTCTGTGAAAATGTTATATTAAACTACAAAATAATAAGGTTCAGTTTTGTATCCCTAACTGAAGTGCAGAAAACTGCCATGTAGTTATTTAATGATTACAGTTAGTGCAAGCGTATAGGCTAGAGGCCACTCAAGAACCAACAACTTCACTTTTCAGAGTAGTGTAGCTCCTGGACTGCTTTTGACTTGCAAGACAGGAGTGGAATTCAATCCAAATAAATGAAAAATTACATAGATATCACAGTAAGTATTTAGCATATTTATGGCTATCTGCTTTGGAAAAAAAATCTTTATATTTCTGTCCAAAGCGTTAATGTGTGATTCTGCACTGAAGAATGAGGGCAGCATCCTAAGAGATCTGCTCTTTGTGTTTACATTCAGATTACCTGACTTCTGAGATGATTTATTAACGGGTTTTGATGGTATCCACAAGGCATTAGGATCACATGTTTAGTTTAGTGATAGCAATTAGAAGACAAATGTGCAGGGTTAGTTGGAGAGTATGGTGCCTTACCTTTAAAAAATCTATTCTTAGTTATTTGTATTTTATTTGACAATTTTGTGGGGGAAGATATGAAACATCTCTGTGCTGAGACTTGGACTTTAAATCAAACCAGTTACCAAGTTGCTCTGGTGGATATAGTCTATACATCTTTTAAAAATATTTAAATGGGTATACTGGTATCCTAAAAGTCAGTTCCAGCAATTTAATCCCTAGAATGGAGACTGAAGTAGAACACATGAAACAGATTTTGGAAGAGAGTGAGCTCTACTTACAGGGGGATGGGAGCTACAGCAGAGCACAGACCAAGTTACAGAAGTAAGCTGAAACAGGCAATGCTAATGTATAGCTCTTACAGAACCAAAGGATCTGAGGGAAACTGAGTTTGGGTCTATTTTAGCAGGAGCTTTCTGCCAATTTCCACTCCTCACTCAATGGCAGAGCAACAGCATCTCCTGTATCATAACCATAGGCTTGCAACCCTGTTACTCAGATGACAGATGAGAAGAAGAAGGCAGTTTAGCAAATATTGCTGCAATAGGCATCCCATTAGAGAAAACAAACAAACAGACATCTATCAAAAACTTAGTTTAAATCTACAGCCCTGGCCTGGATTTATTGGGATCCCAAAAGTCCACATCATCAAACAAATAAGTATCACCTAGTCACTGGAAGACTAGGAATGGGAAAACCAATATAGACTCGTTAATGGAGAAACACATGCATTGTTATAAAACTGGATAATGAAGTCTCCGTGTATCCTCAGTGCCCCTTAATTTGAATATGTTGGATGTCACTCGGCCTCTTTACCACCTGCACATCCTGGAATCACACATAGCAAGACTACTGTGAACGGATCCTGGCAGGTGTCTGGGGCTGCTGATCTGCACTCACTGTGGCAGGAAAGAGACTGTACAGACTCTTGAAGTCTCCATGGAGAAACCATCATCCCACCCCTACAGGGCAGTGGGACTCCATCCTGGGCACGTTGTTACTCTCCTGATCAGCCACTGGGAAGGTTGTAGGTCAGGAAGGCCTGGCTGAGGACACAACCAGATTCAGCTCCGAGTCCAAGGCCATCAGTGAAGTCCATGGTTAAGAGAGAGGACCAGGTAGAACTGTAGAAAACCAGGATCAGGTCCAGTGAGAAGGGGCTTGGACACAGCATCGGTCATGGCAGGGCCATGGAGATAGGCCAGGGAGGCCAGATAGGGACAGGAAGGACCACTAACTGTTGTTTGGAAGTATTGCTTCTTACCTTCCAAGGAAAAGCTGTACTCAGTGCTGGAATGTGTATTTCTTGTTTTGGATTTATTGGTTAAACTCAGTCAAAATATAAGCCTGCATAGCAGCCAGGAGTAGACTTTGACACGGCTTTGGGTTCGGGGAAAGGACCGAACCAGTGTTGGGGGTTCTTGCGCTAGCCTGTAGGGAGATGGTCTCCGTTTTAGGCAGCCAGCGGCAGCTAGTCTCTCGGTATGTGAGACCGCAGGGCACAGGAGTGCCAGCCCGGCAGAGGTAGCGCAGCGCTGCTAAGAGTCCCAAGCCCAAAGAAGGAGACACGAGACACAGCCATTGTTCAAAGAAGGGGTGAAAGCTGACTCAAATTTATTTGCGGGGGTTCAGGGTAGATATAGGGTCGGTTGGGGTAGGTTCTGGAAACTGGGCGGAAGGAAGGAGGAGCATGCAAATCCTCCTACAAACATTGGGCAGGGGAAATGAATATGGATAAGGGGGTGGTAACCGGGAGGCGCTGATCAGGTTTCCCCGCCAACCGGGCAGGGGAAGCCCGCCAAAATCTGGGATTGGTCAGTACCTCGGGGTAACAGACCAATAGAATAATTGTTGCTGTGCCTGCCAGGGCAGACACCAAGTCCTTATGGGAAGAAGAAGGTGAAAGTAATATGGAGTCCAACCTAACATTAGGTTTTCTTCCCGAACTTAAAACACAAAACATTATCAGTCTATCATGCAGTAAGCGATTTGGTCAGTGTCCCTTCCTCGCCAGCACCTTTCACTGCGCTTGCCTTCCACTCTGCGAAGGATGTCTCTGCTGTTTCAGGATCTCCCTGGTCCACAATGCTTGCTTTCCACATTTCAAAGGTGTTCTTATTTTGCCTGCTCCCGTCAGTAGACCAGTTCTCATCCCCTCAGAATACTTATCTTTCAAAAATATTGAAAAGCTAAGGTGGATGCAGTCCTCGTTTGACTGAGCAGCCATGACCTTGCAATACATTAATGTGCTGTGTTTATATCATTATTTTAGCTTTAACTGCCTCACATTTGACTTGACTTTCTAGATTGCTTGTTTGTTTTGTGCTTTGGCTCCCACTGCAATTCTGTCATCGGAGTAATGAAGTAAAGTGATTAATGACATTTAAATTAATTTAAACAATCAATTAATTAAATTAATACATTTAAATTAATTAAGTCGATTAGTGAAATTTATTCCTGGAAATCAGATTCTGCTGCCTGCTTTAACTCCATGTCCTTGGTACCAGGGCACATTATGGTAGACTGTCTGATGGGTACCCAGAGGAAGTCCCCTAAGGCAGAGGTGTGATATGCCAGTCACCAAAGACCTCAAGACCCTGTGAGTGCCTCAAGTGCCTTGCTTAGTATAAATTTCTAAACTCTTTTCCCCAGTTACAAGAATTAACTAAGGGCTGAAGATTCCCTGGTTTTACATTTTTTTTAATGCTAATGTAAATGCTGATACTACTGATGCCTTGAAGAGATCACTAGCACAGGTTTATTTGTTGTTTGAGTGTCTCTTGCCATGTTGGTTTTCATGGAATTTATTCAGAGTAGCCCACAATTGCTACCAAGTTTCTGTTTAGACTGCAAGTAATTCTTTTGGTGTCAGCACAGCTCTAAGGATGTTCAGTGAGTCTGAATAGAACACTGTACAAGGATAACTCCTGAGTAAATAAGGATAACTCCTAGGAGTTGCAATACAGTGGTTGATAAAGGTAAAGTTAATTGAAAACATGTTGGAATAGGATTGTTCCATGTATGAAAAAAATTTAAAATACAAAAGTTTTCCTGATACTTCAATTTAAAAAAAAGCTGAGGAATGTTAGTAATGAAAAAGGAGATTAACATAAGGGAGATTACCATAAGAGGCTGTAAATTTGTACCAAAAGATTAAGAGGCAAAAGTCAGCTGTATTTTTTTCATACTAAAACTAATTACTGAATTTGTGCAGAATACAAGGCATTTGTTTAAACATTTTACAAAGTCTTAAGGAGTAGTACGAGTATCTGCACCCTAACTGTTATTTTACTAAGAATTCTGTACCCAGAGTAAGCTATAATCTCAATGGTTATGATTTAGAATGGATGAAAAGGACGCTGAAGGCAAAGAAAAGATATGAAAAGATATAAAAAGATAACAATGTTATACCTACACCACTGGGTCAAGGAAGTTATAACAGTCTGAAAGTAGAGATTGCAAACTTGTCAGTGCAGACTATAAAGAGATCCAGGCTGTATTTTCTGAAACACACAAGGACTAATGTGTTCAAACATCTGGGTGTTCAAGTATCCTGCCAATACATTAACACCCTAGAGTGTACAGAACCTCTTCAATTTATCTCCAAGGTGATGGTTTGAAGAGGGGATGGGCGTGGGCAGAGCTTCATTATCCCTTTAGAGACTCCTGTTTTACAATGATACAGCTGTAACTAATGCTCAGGCATGGAATTTGTGAGTCAAGAAGTAATTCCAGATTTCTAAATCCCAATCCAGAGTCCTGATCTTTTCTCATATAGGTATTTTTTCTTGTGTTTAGATTCTTGTACTCTGCATTCAAGTTGTTATCTTTTAAACATAAGGGATTTCAAAGTACAACGTAAATATATTCCAGACAAATTCTTGAAGTGTATAGCACAAAACTACAGAATTAAGGGGTTATTTGTTTCCAAGGGATATACAGTATTCATACAACATCACAAATAAGCCTGGAAAACATCAAGGGACTTGATAAAATACAAAACTTGCCGAAAGCAAGAAACAAAGTAAAGCAGAGAAGATGATGTGTCCTGGAGAGGTCTGATTACTGAGTCTGTAAGAGAAACAGCATAAATTCTGACACAATTTGAGCAGAAATAAAGGGCATTAAAAGGAGCTGGATGATGTCTCCCCTGAGAACTTTAGAGCAATTAGAGAAAGGAGATGATCGGGAGATGTGTTTACAGATAAAAGACAGCAGGAAGGCCCAAGACTTTGAGTATAGGATTAATTATCTGGATATTGATTTAGGTAACAAGTATGCAAAAACTTGCTGCCTTAGAGGAAAACACATCAAAAATGATGTAATGTAAGACAATTGGGAATGCTAAAACATTAAATGTAGTACAGTACCCAGTATTTTTCAATTATCTTTATTTTTCATGGATCTTGATGGAACTTCATATATTGTGGGTCAGATCTTCCATTTTTCCTGCATTGAGTCCTGTATTCTTATAGCCTTGAGAAATGGCTCATAATAAATGGAATTATTGGCAGTGTCAAATGGTGCACTGAGTGAATGAAGCAGAATTTAATACTCAGTTTTTACTCCTACACTGGCCAAATTCTCTTTCACTTCTGTGTAAGGACAGAATAAACACCTCAGTTTTTGGCAGAGTTATTTGATAAACAGACTCCATGTTTGTACTGCAGTGATTTGTATATTAGTTCAGTGTACAGACGGGAAGGAAGCAGTGAATGCTTTTGTTTTAATTCAGTCCCTGCAATTAGGTTAGATATAAACAAAGAATATTTAGGGCACATGAAAAGAGGTGAGTTAATGACAGAGTGTGTGACATGGTGTCCATGCAGAGGATTTTTGGTGAGAGCAAACTGATAGCTGCCGTAGATGTCTTTTGGGAGCCGAGCCAATCAACGCTGGGGAAGGAAAGTAGAAAAATACTTGGAGGAATAACCATGATGAAAACTGTGGAGGTGGATAATGAAGTCTCATGCTGCGTCTAAAGTGAAGATTGCTTCAAACAAGAAATTTGGATCCAGAATATCTGTATACAGAGGCTTGGTATTGCTGCTGCAGCTTTCTCATGACAAAAATCTTATGCTCAAAACATCATTTGTGCACAGCTCTTACCTCCATGGAGAGAGTTTATGGTTTTTACCTTAAGAGTTTTCATGCTACTTCTCTTTGATCTGTTCTTGCTGTTACTGAACTCTATCTGTGTAGCCACCATAAACTGCTCCACAGGTGTGTTATTGTGTATTGACTCTTTCCATCAGTGAAATGCTTTTTCTCTGGAGATGGTTCACTTACCAATAATGCCAACTTCTTCCTGCCTTAACTTGCTTTTGAAAAGAAGCCATCTTTGACACCGTTAATATGTAGCTTTTTCTTATGTTTTATCTGCACTCCAAATAATTGCCCCTTTATGGTGTATAATTTAGTCCCAATTGATGAAAAATCACTGTATGCCTTTAAAATCACAACAAACAAATCCTTGGGAAAGTGATTACTGAATAAAATTTGAGTTGCAAAAGCTAGTCTTGGATAGAACAAGTTTTTGGGTAGGTGTGAAGTAACAAGGCACTGACTATAAGCACTGAAAGTAGCTTAAGGAGCTCCTCCACTCGTTAGTGCTCTCATGCAACACTCTATTGTCTCTTCGTTTTGTCAGTACAACTGTTAGTAGAGTTACACCACTGTGCTCTGGATTCAGCCCCTTTCATCAAACAAAAGAGAAAGGCTTATCTTTAGGATGAATTAGTTCAAACCTCAGTTTGAGCTGTGGTTTCCAAGACAGCTTTATAAACAAAACTGCAAGAGAAGAAAGGAATAGAAGTCCTTTTAGCTATCTTCACCATCAAAGCTGCAGTTTAAGCATATCCTGTTAAGGAGAAGATCCTATTGTGTAATCTATATGCTCTACTGAAGCTTTTGTAGTTTCAAATGTTTCATTGCCTTGAAGTACCTCATGGGCTATGACACAAAATTGGTTTCAGTGAAAATAGCATTTGCTGTTAAGTATTCATACAGCCTTATCACATACTGCTTCTTCTATGAAATCCAAGGCAGAATATTTAAAGTGAGATTGATGTTAGAAGAATAGCATGAGAGATTATGCATCTGCAAGAAAATTAACATACTGGTATGTAATGGTTATATAAGGTTATTTTGGCTTTACCTATGTCTTTCCTTACTAGTAACGTAATGGATACTGTCTTCTCATGCCAGAGAAAGGGATTGAGACAGCACATCAAATTCTAAGCATTTTCGGACAGAGAAATGAAGTCATGGATTAAAAGGTAAACCTCGATCCCTTACACAATAAAATACAGAGATGCAGCACAGCTTCTGGGTCTTTAAGATTTTCCTCTAGCAAGTATCCTACTTTCACGTGAAGGATGTTCTGTTGTGCAGAAAGACATTAAACCAAAAGGTAGGTAGGCATGGTTCTTTGGAGTGGTGGAGGGTTTGGGAATGAGAGGTTGTGGTGTTCTCTAGTCATTAATATCTGCCCATGTGGCTGTGTGTGTTATCAAGTGCTGTAATAATACCCACTGGCTGATCCCAGGTTTCTTATGTACCTTGAAGAGAATGTATTGTGGGTTTTTCAACAGGTCCCTACATCATAGGACTGTCTCCTCTCATTCTTAATCTTAATTTTCTTCAATTAATCTTTCATGCTCTGATCATCTTTGAACCCAAAGGATTGCATGACAAAGGCTTCTGCCACAAGCAAACGTGTAAGAAAGGTAAATGCATAAACAGAAATATGATCTGAAAGTGCCAGTATAATAGGGCTGGAAACTGTCTGCCTACCCCAAACTTTGAATAGTTAAGGTTGGAAAAGACCTCTAAGATCACCAAATCCAACCAATGCCACAAAGTCCAACTTTGCTTAACATTTTTTTCAGTAGCAAAACAGGTCAGAAAAGATGATGAGAGAAGAAAGTATATATGTGCAGGGCCAGGTTCGAAGCTGGAAGAGATAAAATTCAATCTGTAGATCTTGGAGTTGTACCCCAAATTCAGGCAGAGAGAAAACTTATAAATTTCAGTGCAGAGATTTGTCAGGAACAACAGATTGGAGATGCTTCCTATCCACAACATCACATTTGTGTGTTGAATTAATAAGACACATGGGGACAACTAAGCAAACATAATCTGTGACCTACTCCCTTTAACTGGTACTTCAATGTGATGAGCTCATTAAGAATAAATCTGCTAACACTTGTTTTGTGTTGGCAGGAGACCGGTGCATGGTGCATGCTGTCCTCTCAACGGGAGATCAAGAGAGAGCCAGCTCTGATATGACCCATTATTGCTAAATAGCAAATCTGTGTAGTTACTTCTATTTCATGAAAACGCTTGATGCACATCAAAGGAAACCTTTAGAACCAAAGCTTATTAATTTTTTTTAGTTCATCAAATTTTAAGGCAGGCTTCTGCACAGCCCAGTTCTCAGCACTCTCCTGACAGCTGTCTAATGATTATAGATGTTATTTGTACTGCTCTTTTGGGGCAAAGACCCAAATCCTGATGCCTGTCTTACCCCTTGGTATTAACTAAATTTGCTGCAATTAAGTCCCAATCTTTTGAAGCATTGAGAGTCCTTAACTCTGCTGATTATAGCAGACTTGGCATCCTGACCAGAAAGGCCACCATGCCAATGGAAATGAGCAGAAGATCTTGGCATAAAACTACTTCCATGTAGTCATTTTTCCAGATGTCTGTGTACAGTTTCTCTTCCTAAATGAAAAAACATTTAATATATTCCTTTGACTCAGCAGCAGACTAACAATAATGTTTAAATTTTTCTTAGAACTAATTTACTTTCTTGATAGGCATAGATTTTTTTTTAATCGAAGTCTTAGTCCAGAGAGTTGGTCAGCTTCTGCAGGTGGATATGTGCTTGGGAATAGCTCATGTGCTTGGTACCAGGACTTATATATTCTTATGTTTCCTGCTTAAATGTATCCAACCCCAGCAGTGCCCAGTGATTTCACTAATCAAATGGCAGCAAAGTGTAATGGAGCAAGAAGGACTCAGTAACATAATAGTGTTCCCATCATTATGTCTAAGTAGAACTCACTTTTCTTCTAAGACTACCAGGTAGTCTCAGAGAACTAGTCTTGAGTAATCTCAGTCTCTAAACAAAAGCATAAGTGTGAACAGGTACAACACTCAGTCCTAGACAGTTAATAACTCTGCTATGCTAGTTTCTTGAGAATGAAATTGTAAAGGGATAATATGTAGGAAATCTGTATTGCCACTGCTCCTGGTCAGTTGTCATACTGTGTTTGCATTAAATATTATATTCCATGAGATGCTAATCCATTTTGCTGCTACTACTAAGAGGAACAGACCTTCCCTGATAGTGTAAGCTAATACTCCAGGATGACCTAGACTCTCTGAGACCCAGATTTTCTAATAACTCTTCTTCAGAGTGCTTTCCTCCAGCACAGGGGAGAGGTGCGTGCTCAGTGTCAGTGTATTATGTTCTTGTCAAATTTCAGCAATGAGCCTTTAGCATGAATAAAAAAGATAGCTGAAAGTAACGTTGGACCAAGAGCATTTACCATACATTTTGGTAGACTTAGAAATGACCAGTAAGTGATATCAGACTTGGGAGAGGCATTTGTGATGGACAGTACTTAATGCTTTTGAAACAGAAAACACAACAGTTTCAGGGTGGAATTCCATGGTCAGGGTTAGTATATCTATACTGATAAGGAAGGCAAGGCTGATTTTCAACTGGACATGTGTAAGGGAGTTATCAGCAATCACAAGCAGTGCCTGAAATAGGTCAGGGTTGAGAAACTACATAAAGGATTCACCACCAAAACATCAGGTGGTTCTGTCACAATCTGAATACACTGGCAGAGGTGTCAGTTAAATGGAGATTTGTTTACGTGACTGCTCTACAGTGAACTAATAGTTTTTCCTTCCCAAATATTTTGCTGATTTGAAAGTTTAAATAAATAAATCCTTTCAATCTTAGGTGTATATCTGATTTTACCTTTTCTAAAGAGTGACAGAAAACAGTTTGCCATGCACTGCTTCTTACATTTGGTTGGCTTAGAGTTGTGGATATTGCCACAACCTATAAGCCAATTCCTGAAACAATCCCTCAGTCCTGAAACAGTCCCTCAGCCTTGGCAATAGTGATCACCACCATTGGTCTACTCTGGCCTCGAATCAGGAGGCCTGGAGACACACCATCTATAACGCTGCTGCTGCTTTTGAGAACACACACAGGATCACTCTTGAGGAGAA
Source organism: Empidonax traillii (assembly GCF_003031625.1). Lineage (NCBI taxonomy): Eukaryota > Metazoa > Chordata > Aves > Passeriformes > Tyrannidae > Empidonax > Empidonax traillii. The sequence continues at coordinate 281,154 of NW_020955832.1, read as the reverse complement.
AAAACAATGCAGAAAGAATCGCATCTCATCGATATCACCTGGGGAGTCTTTCTGCTGTGCCTTCTGCAACCGGACTTGTCTATCTTGCACTGGCCTTTTTAACCATCAGTGTGCTTGTAGCAAGCGTGGGTGGAGCCCTTCTCAAATCTTCATTTGCAAAGCCTAGCCATGATTGATGATGATAAGCCAATGACTTATCCAGCATCTTGTTCTTTATAGACTTTTTTTTTCCTATGTGGTACCTCATAATAGAATGCAGAATAAGAGCATTTGCATTAGGTGTATTTTTAGATGGAAGTTCTGTGATAGCTGCATTAGTAGGATAGATTATGGGAAAGATGATGGGAAACCTTTTCTAGGTAAAGAACTTCAGAGCCTTTACAAGATGAGTTACAAATCAGAGGTGCACTGGAAAACTGTAATAAACACCAAGCCATTGCCCTTTTTGCATTAAACCTGGCTGCTTATGATGTAAGAAGGACTTTTATGCCGTGGCTGTAATCAGTAGGATTCCACAGAAATCTTTACTATGGTTTAGACAAAAAAAGTGTAATAAATGGTCTTTGTTGTTCACCTTGTCTCTCCTCAAGAGATCCATCTAGTGCTCTTAAATGTGGAATGGATTTACCCTTTCCTGCCCTGTTCAGTCACTTGACCAAAAGGTTCTAGTCAGAAAAAGCCCACCCGGGAAAATTAAAAATACTCAGGATTTTTAAAAAACAGTCAACTGATGACTAGCACCACTTATGGTGAAAAAGGACAAAGAATTTAGGCAGTAGGAGAGGTTTTCTGTTTGTAGGAATAATGGAAAACAAAGCACTGGAAAAATGACTGGGAAGTCTTTAGAGCCGGAAACATCAGTTAGTTCTGCTTGGAATTAGATCCCTTCGTGGAGTGTCTTCCAGACCTATTTTCTGTCATTATTATCATTTCATCCACCTACATGACACAACCCAGGAGATTTCATCAAGTCTAAAAATGCTGGAAAAATGAGAGGATTCAACCTGAATCACTGCACTGACACTTTTCTGGCCCTAAGATCAAGCACAGTCATATCAAGTGATGACCCATATAATTTGTGGCTGAATTTGTTGCTGGGTATGCTGTCAGGACTGCCTCTTGAGCAAACTAGAGCCAGCTTCGAGGGCACACCACTCCAGGGTGCACTTGGATGTTATTCACATAAACTTCATGCTCTACCTAGATGAGCAGCTTCCATCTAATCCATCTGCTCCCATATAGGTATTCCATGTCTGATGGCCAGTAGGCCAGATGACACTGAGTACTTTAGTAGAAGAATCCCAAGCATCAGCTGCTGCAAGGATAGGAGGAATTTCTAAGCACTTTGAGCACAGGTCGGGTTTAAGTACCCTCTAAGACAGCAGAGATGCAAAATGTCAGGTCTGGGCAGTTCTGATACCTTCAGGTCTATCAGGTATTGTTAGTAAGTCAATTTTTCTGCATTCCACTTCTCTGTACATTAAAGAACACTTCTCTATACACAGAAGAGATCCCTCACAGTGACTTGAAGATTATTCAGTCAATATTTGATCCAATAGTTGATAACCAAGACAGACTGAACTTCACGGATTTCCTCAAACGTCCTCCAGTAAAACCTGAAAATTCTTTCAGTTGCTGTTTTTTGAGGTAAAAATTGAATTGGGTCAAAGAGCTTTGGGTTTTTTGCTAAAATGAGAAGAGAAAGAAAATCCCTTTTTCATCTTTGCAATTCAGCTTGTTCTATCTGACACCTGGTGGAGGACCTTATGTCAGTCTGCGCTTTGGCAAATTTCAAGGTCAATATAAACATCCTTTACACACCATTTGGGATAGACTAGATACAGATATAGTCAACACTCTCTTTTCCATACATGGCACCCAGGATGATTTCCAAAGTCACGTTTAAAGCTCTGCAGACCACTGATACAACCTTGTGTTTTGACATTAAAATTGTACCTGAAGGAAGAGTATAATTGTTCTAACTGAAACTGAAATGTCATGAAGTAAAGAGATAACTTATTGGAAATGTAGCTAAACATATGCATAGCAGAGACTACTAGACTTTATAAATAAAGCTCCCTGTATTTATAATAGACCAAAGCAATGATAACAGTAGTAAAAAATTCCCAATCCTTAAGATTTCTACTTGATTTTTAATATGTAATAATACACTCTTTAATTCACTCTTTAATTAGAATTCTACTGAATGAGTGATTATTCAGTCCTTATTTGTAAGTGTTTTCAGTATTATTGAAATAATCAATTACATTTGTTTTCATGCTTTTAGTTGCTGGAGAAAGACTGAGTTGCTTTTTAAATTTTTTAATGCTGTGCATGGCAAAAAGGGATGGAGAATTGAGAGATAAGATCAAGTGTTCCCTGGACTCAACCTATAAAAACTAACAGGAACTATTGATGACCGTGTGTGTGGTATTGAAAACTTGATCTAGGGAAGCAATGTTTTACAGTGTGACAGACAGAGTAATGACCAAATGAAAAAGAGCTTTTCTTCAACTCCTTGTTCAAAGTGGACCTGTCAGGTTTTACGCTGTTCACCAGCCACTGCAGTATCCTGCAGAATCTCTAATCAGGGTTGAGAGGAGTAGCTCCTTGGCACACTTTGCCCCCTGGTTAGCTCCTTTTTTCTCAATTTCTTGAGTGTTCTCTCTTCATTATGTCTCCTGTTGTGGTCCAGAGAGCCAGGGTAACATCAAACAGAACTGATTTTGCAGGATTCAGTCTTGTTAGAGGTGGGAATAGACACACAATCCAGTTTTCAAAGCATTACCCTCTAGTAGATTTGTTTCTTTTGAGGTTGGGTCTGTGATACGAGAAGAAGTGGGGTTACTGTGATTGTTTTGCTTTCTGCTGAATACTAACAAGTACAGTCAAGGGTCATGCATGCTGAGGAAGCACAATGAACCATGGGCTAGCAGAAACTGTGGTCATTCATTGCGAACTGAAGACCAGAGATGCCAACCTATTCAGGCTAAAAAAAGTTTCCTGTGTTGGAATTGCCAGCATGTTATCAGTCCTGGCAAGTCACCTGTGTGAGATAATTACATACACCAAATTTGTAGTAATTATGGTTCATCATCTTTTTCAGCCTAACCTAGCCTGCAAAGCCCTTACCTTGAAGTGACAGCCTCTAACTGACCTTCTGAAACCCCTCTCTTCACTCTGACTTGTGACTCTTACGTGGTAGTAGAGAGGCTGCTGAACCTATCATTTCTAAGGATATAATAGAGGCAAGTTCTGCTGAGATAGTGTATTATATCAGATCAGTGATGAGGCTGGTAAAAGCAGACAGGCTTTCTGAACTCCCAGTCTCTTCCTTGGATAGTTAAAAATGTATCTTCTTCACCCAGGAAGCACTCACTCCCTTCTTTTCCTGACAAGTGCTCTCTCTTAACAAACTACCTAAACTCCTTCTTCATTGTAGAGTTTTTCCATTATTATTTGATGGAGGCATCATTGTCTGCTACTGACAGCCTCTTTTCAACTGACATTCCAAAGACTTTCTGCCATCTGTTCCAGACCTTTCTGCTTTGGACTGAGTTTGCATTTGAATTTTTACATTTACATACATACATGTGAAGAAAGCACAATTTATCTTTTCCTTTTATCTGAATTAAAAAGTGCAAGTGGTAAGATTCACTTAGACACTAGACAGTTTTTTCCAAGGGAAATGGTAGACCTCTGGCCTCATTCCACCTCTGCTTGAAGTAGAACTATAGGAAAATCAAAAGCACATGTACTTTAAAAAGTAGTCCAAATTTAAAAGTTTTTCTACTTCTTTTAAAAATCTTTGTTTTTCCATTCTTTTTCCAAATTGCTAACACAGAACAATAAATTATCTGTCTATTTATATATTTTATCTCAGCACTTTCATCCCAATTGATCTGATTCACAAGAGGGGCTTGCATGAATAGTCTCAGGTTTTTTTCCTTAGAATTTTTAAAATAATTTTGGTAGGTAAGTGTCTGTTTAAAACTAAATTGTCTTTGATGAGTGGTGCTAAATTTACCTTTAAAATCTGAAGTTTGTCATTTGGTCACAGGAATGCACTTCAGTTAGGAAAGACAAGCATTATTATTAATTCTGTACTGAAGTGCAAACACCTTGGAAACTCACAAATGAAAAATCTTCAAGTGGCACAGCTGAAGACTGGGAGCCACCTCTTTATAATATTTGTTTGCTTCAGTCTTGGGAGAGTGAGAGGTTTGTGATCAAAGCAATAGTATTATTACTAAAGTAAGGAGACTCAGAAATGCTACAGATACTGTTATCTGCTAATCAATCTTATTGAGGTTTTAGTACTGCTCAGAATAGAAAAAGACCAGTTGAACGTCATGTGCGTGATATTGGTCTTTAGAAGCAGTGAAAGTGAATGCTAGTAGGAAAAGGGCATATGGTAGCATGTTATTCATAAATCTGTTTTATGCTGAAAACTCAGTAGGACTCTACAATCATATTAATCCTTGTCTTCTGGGCTTTCTGAGTTGACTGGTGATATTTCTCAAGAAGCTCAAGCTGTTATTTCCATTCTGCTTGCTGCAGCCTGAAAAACATTTGGAGTACAAGCTTACAAGTAGTAGAAAGGAGACCATGGGTTGCTGGGCACAGATGGCATTGGTAATAAAGCAAAGCAGCTGTCAATATTGTCTCAGAATAAGTTATTAATGATTAGCACTCCAGTTTGATATGTTGACAAGACCAAGCTTGCAGTTTGGAGCGTGTTAACTTGTGTGCCAAGACCAATATGGCTAAAAGCAGAGAAGAGGGGCGATCATTTAAGGCTTTCTGATTGCTGACACTCACTCTTTTTTTCAGTGGGATCTGTAGTCATTTGCTGCAATGCCTCATATAATGAGCTCGTAAGTGTTTGGAAAATGGTAAGAAGAGAAAGCACACAGTAGAACAAAGTCATTCAGTTGGAACAAGCGACTTCTGAAGCATTTTGAACCCTGCCCCTTGTTCATGCTGAGATCAGCATGCATTTGTAAGTGTTTTGTTTAAACTAGTCAGACAAGGTGTTCAGTCGCATAATGATGGGCTCTGTCCACAGCTTTTCATTCTTTTAAAGTACCAAGTGTGAGTTCTTTCCAGAAGCAAGATATTAAACTAGGTGGACCACTGGTGAGACACAGCTTAACTCATTACCTCATTTATTGTATGAGGATGGCTTTTTATTTACCTCTTTCTCATTCGACAATGCTGTCTATATTCTACCCTGGAAATGTGTTTACTGCTTAATATTTGCTACAACTGGTCTTATTATCTTGAATTCTAACCTCCCTGAGTGGTACAAATACGATATTGTATTGTACCTGGCTGCAGGCTGAATATCTCAAAGGAGTGCTCTGAAAATGAATGTCTCTGTTGCATGCCTGTGAGGAGCACCTGCCAGACTGTACTTAGTATTAAAGCAAGAAAGTGATAGTGGGGTGACTATATCATATGTCCATCAGAAAAACTGTGAAATAAATGAAGGTGAAAAAGGAAAATACGTAATGTTTCAGAAAGGGAGAAAAAAAAGGGTACTTTTTATATTTTAACCAAGGAGATTTATTTGAGGTGCTTCATGAATAGATGTCTTCTCCACTAAATGCATTTTTGCATTTCTTTCTGTAAAAGGTACCAAAGGTAAACCAAGCTCTCTTGGAGCGAGATATTTTGTTTCATATTTGAAACTTCATCTTTAAGTATGCATGCAAGACTTTACAATGTTAAGTTTGTTTCTGAAAGGGAGATTTAGAAAATAAAACAGTCAGTCAAAATTTCTTGCAGTGCTAAATCAAATGCTGATGAAAAATCCAATTATACTATATCAATTTATTTGCCTTTAAACAACCAACCTAGTAAAACTTAGAGAAAGACAAAATTTTTTCCAATATGTTCTGTATGTCTTCTCTAAACCACTCTACAATTCTGTTCAGAAATCTTTACATCATAGTATTCTAGTTTTTTGACAAGGATGTCTGAGAATTCCTGCTCAAGATTTCGCTTTCCCTTATTGAGATTTTATTTGCAGTTCTGCATTCTTTGACATTTCTCCAACTCTCAGAAATGGTTACCGATTGACATGAATAGTTTGGAAAGCATTTCACACTGATTCTGTTAGGACTGTTGTTAGGTCCTGGAGAGTGTTCCCCTTCTAGGAATTCAGGTAGCAAAGGTAGATGTTAAAGAGCTGTTGCAAAATAGAACGAGAAGTGAGGTCTACTTGAAGCGCTACTTCTTTCTCTTGGGAAATTCTTCTATGGGAAGATTTTAGTGTTGCCTCTGCCCATGACACACTAAAACTGTGTAGCAACTGCAACTCTGCCTAATCTCCCTCCTCTGTGACTCTGACCTGGACCCATTGTTTTGGCTTCCTGGCTTGGTCTTGGACTGCCTCATTGCTGCAGACTTGCTGGGTGGTCACTGTGCTGTGTCTTACTCTGATCAGTCTCTTGATCAATGTCTCTTCTAAATTGGAATCTCTGCTCTGCATCCTTCCTCTTTGCTTGTTAGGACTCTGATCCTATTGTCTGTTATCACACCTGGCTCCTGGCTCACCTTGGCAGTTGGCCCTTGCTGCTCCTTGAAAACTTTTGGGTTCTGAAAGCTGTCCGGATCAGTCTATTTAGGAATGTTACATTTAGCATATGTTGCCTTTTCTGTAGATTAAAAGCATGACACCCTGTTACTCTTATAACAAGATGGAACCAGCTCGATTTTCCACATCAGTATGTACCTTATCACCTGCATCTGGAAATGGACCCAGGTAGTGGGCTTACAACCACAATTCAAAAGCATGGAATGCATATGTTAGTAGTCACAGATTTTCATTCTCCATCCTGTCTTCTGAGGGTGTTTTGTAGACTTCTGTTGCAGATCTGGGCTGAAAGGTCAGAGATTGAGATGATTGATTTGTGAAGAGTATTATCCTACTTGTAAATGGGTATTTCTGACTTACTGATTGCTCTGAAAAAGTTTACTCTGCTTTATAAGCCGCTGTTTAATTTCATGCACAGAGCTTCTATGTTGGGATGTAATGCACTGAAGGAAGTGGGTTACATTCTGGGTGAGCTGTGAGATGGGGGCAAGGTGAGCGTACTTTGTGGTGGGTGTGAGAAATGCATTGGAAGATTTTGCATTTCTTGGTTAGGCACAGTCTGACCTTATTTGGTGTGTATGGGTGTACAGAAATTTGTTTCTGAGCATTTTGAAAAGGAAGAGCTTTATTTGAAAAGGAGAAAAAAGAATTTGAAAAAGGAATTCGGGTTATGACCTTCTTCCAGGTTGGTTTATAGTCTGAGAATTGATTTTCTATATATCTTCCCAAATAGGACAGTATAGAACTTACAATATGATTATATTTCTCTGACAAGAAGTTTCTTCAAAGAAGTAATCTATTTGATAGAACATGGTTTTGGTGGGTAGAGGTTAACTAAAGAGTGGTGTGTGTGTTGTGCACTTCTCTGGACAAGTGCACTCCTGTCCTCAGCATATTCTATTCTATTATTCTCTGATTCTATTTACTTCCAACATAGTCTGTGGTGCTATTTCTTTTTGGTTTTTAAACCTCTTGTATTGCCATTTCACAGTTGTTTTGAAGAAGAATGCACTATCTTCTTCCGTGTAGAGAGAACAACTTTCACCTTACTTTGATTATTTATTCCTGAAAACATTAGCTCAGAACTGGTCTGGATAGTTAGAACAGATATACTGTTTGGTGTACCTTAAAATTTTAAAAATGGACATTTTTTTTTTAGAAATAGAATAACACAATTCAACAGTAAAATATATACTTATGCAGATGACATAGAAAAGTACCACAAAAAGTATAAATTAAAAAACTCAGGTTCTTTCTCTGAGTGGATTTGGGGAAGTCATATTTCAAGTCTGATAACTCAAAACACATATATGCAATGAAATTCAAGATGCTTTTGCTGAAACATTAGAACCAGAGAAATGTTCTTCAGTAAAAACATGCATTTTCACTTAGAAACTTAGATGGTTGGATAAAAGTTAGATTAGAAGTGTTCCTGAGGACAGGGTGAATTTTTGTGGGCACCAGGAAAAATGAAATCATGTTCAAGGCTTATTGCTCCTTGCTTTAGATCAAAAATTTCATTCATTCTGATACCTAGTGACTTCCTAAAACATCAGTTTATTTTATACTGAGATTTAAACACACTACTCTGTTCTACGCTGTGGAAAAAAAAAATAAAAAGAAGAGATGAACATCTTCAATATCATGGCTAGTAGTGAGGGAATTAACCAGAGCTAAACAGGACAACTTGAGGGACATCTGTTTCAAAATAATCATTAAACAGAATGTGGACAAATGGCTAAAATTATATCTCTATCAGCTCAGAGAATCTTAGATTTTCTTTCTGGAGAAAATTTTGAAGATCCTCATGGCAATATGGAATTATAAGTTCACTTTAAAAATTCTTACAAAATTTTGTGGTAGGGGAAATTGGTGTCTTTTCAGTGGAGGCTAGACAGTGACAAGGATGGCATTCTTCTTACAATGGGCCCTGTAGTTGAGCCTGGAGCTTCCTTTCAGCCTTGTTTTTCTATTATTATCTCTTTAATCCCACTGAATTTATCGATTTCCTTCCAAATTCCATATTCATAGCATTAACTGTTCTTTATTATTAATGAGTTTATATATTTCAATATTGACATTGATTGCACTCCTAATTATGACTTTACAGTTCATTTAACATTGAATCAAATTCTGAGAGTAAAAAAAGGTAATTTGGTAAATAAATAAGGGAGTGACACTTAAAACTGGGAGACACTAGACATGGAATTTTATACATAACAGTTGCAAATTCAGTGTGTTATGAGGCCACCTCTACAATCTACCATGAGCTAAATTTTTTCAGAACAAGTCTTCTGAATTTTTAAATTTACTATTTGCTTTAGTTGTTCTGCTCTAGCTTTAAGAGTTCCGTATACATGTGCATCTCCTGTCTGATCATTAGATTTATTTGTTAAGGTCAGGACATTCTATCTATCAGTGTGACTCTCCAGCATTTGATATTTCCTTTTATTGTGTTCTGCCCCACTCTCTTCCTGCCTACATCCTTTTCTACCATATGCATAAGAGCAAAATATCACAGTATTTTCCTGCCAATATTCAGTCAGTTTTTGAATGCACTCACTTTTCACATGCTCATATACTTGCATAGCTTTCAGAGAATGTCCTAGAGATTGATGTTGAAGGTACTGTGGTATTACATGCAAAACCTATTACATGTAAAAGCTTTAGAAGAAAATTGTTAAATTTAGGCAAGTCTTTGATCCATATGCATGTAAGCATTCATTAAGTTTGGGAATAAAGATCTCATGTGGCTTGTCAGAAGAATTAGTTAGTCAGCAGTTCAGTAAGCCCCAGCTTAACCCCATGCATGTGTGAATAACCCCAAATACAAAAATCTATCAAACTACTATGGTACTTTTATAATTTGTTTCTATAGCAAATACTAAAACACTCACAGAAAACTACTCAGCCCAATTTAAGGTTTAAGGAGCTTGAAAGGTCTGTAGTTATTGACTACACAAATGTTTTTTTAACAGATTCAATAAAGCTGTGACTTCATGGTCACTGCTTTCTGTTACCAAGAGAGGTTTTGGTAGTAAACCACTCAATTCCATGAATTTTTTTTAGATTTATCTCTGGAGAGGCCCAACTGCACAACAATACAAAAGGCAGAAAAAGAAATATATATTTAACTGTTTAAATAAGTGGAGGAAAGAAGCCCACGTCTAGATGTGTTATTGACACCAATGTCATATTGCCCTCATCAGTGTCTCATCAAGGCAGCCATGTACAAAACGGAGAAAAATCATGTGCCGGGATCTTAATCAAGGAAGAAGAGTCAGTGGCAAAAAAAGTGGAGAACACACATTTCTTAGGTCATTAGCAAAGTCTTGTTTTGTATTGTGCAGTTTATAAATGATGTTTGCTGTTTCTAATTGTGCAAGATATTGTCTTGCTAATAACTACTGAAGATGATCTGCTTCGATCAGAAGTACCAGAGGCCTCAGCACTCAACACTATATTAAAATATAATTTTCCTGGTTTCCTATAAATGCATAGCATACTCCTGGCTGTTGCTGTTCTCTGTTGTCATGGGATCACTGAGAAACATGAGCCCATGTGGAGTGTGACTTGCTCCTCTAGCCTTATCAATACTGTGCAGAGCAGTGTCCTACACACTCTGTTTTGATAAGAGATGCTCCAGTTGACCAGCTAATACTTGCTGCAGTCACCCTTACACTCAGACTGTGACTGACTCCAAATACAGGAAAGACAGTGATTCATGGAGTAGATGGACTATTTGAAAAGTCTTGTATTGCTCCCCAGAGGATTCAATAACAGAATGAAGAATTACTGAGAAGTATTGACCTACCTTGTATGAATGGCCTAATTTCGACTTATTTTTCCCCTCAGTAACTGACAGATGCAGTAACAAAAAGTACCACAACAAATGAGACATATAGGCTGTTGAGGCTGTTGGTCTTTCTTGATACCATAGACCCTATTCTTTGAGATTATTCCTTTGAAGGAAAAAAGCACTGTGATATTGTTCTCAGAATCTGTTGTCAAAAATTACTTGCCTGAGCCTTTTTGACAGTAGTAAATATTCATTTTAACTTGCTTGATTCTGATGCACCTACAGTTTTATATTTTATTTGATTATCTACAGGGTTCTAGCATGAATCAATGTGTCATATTACTAGAATCTTATAAATAATTTATAGAAGACTACAGAGAGTGACAAAATCACAGTGATTTTCCCTGCAGCTTCATAAAGTTCATGCAATTGCCAGGACATGAGAGAACATAAGGTATGCTATACCTGGTGGATTCTGCCATAATGTTTTTATCTCCACAATACTCCTGTAAATTAATTCAATATTTCAGTAGATATTTTAGACAACAGTAAAAGATAAAATCAAATGAAGTGTGCACCGCAGTCAATAGACAAGCCAGGAGCATTGGCTTCCCATGTTAAGCCTTTTACTTTCTTGTGTAACTAGGCAATTTCATATCTCATCAGATTCTGAACCAGTTAGTTACTGAATAATTAGTAAAAAGTTTTATTATTTTTAATTTAATTATGGTCTAATTAATGTAACCTAGACTTTATTTGATATCAAGATAAATTGTCTACTCTAACATCACAGCTGATTTTAAGATGATCAGTACCTGGGGGTTTATTAGATTAAAATAATCCTCTTTTTCTTCACCTGACTTTGTTTTAAGTCCATAGAAACTTGGTTTCTCCAGGGACATGAGCACCTTAGCTGGGAGGCAGACCACATTTGTTTTTTATACTATTTTTTGAGCGCTTACTTTATTAGTTAGATTTTCTGCAAGATCACTGTTAATTATCTCTGGAGGTAACGATTTGGCAAAGGTTAATGACTTGCCTCATATAGGAAAATTTGCAATTTAGTTCTACTTTTAAATGAAGGTGTCGATTCCTCTGGGCAAAAAACCTTTATATCTCAACTAAACTTTAAAGGAAGCATTGCAAAGACTGACAGATCTTCACAGCATTTGGAATATTTGGACCCTAAACAAAAGTTTTCTATGTTACACAATACTGTATGTAACACTGGGCAGGACAAAGACAGTGTTACATGTCTACCATGATGCTGTAAGATAGTTATGAATAAATCTTACTTTGATATGTGGCTTATATAAATTAAAAAAAATAACTGGACGAATTTAAATTTTCCAGTATTTCAGGGGAAGTACACATTAAAGAAAACAAAGATTCATTATAATGACAAAAGAAACAGCACATCATCTTTGCTTATACTAAATCTTCAGTTTTTCAACAACTTACTTTTCTATTTTCTATTTACTTTATCAAACCAAGTATTTGAAAGTCATCAGCATGGTATCTGACTACCAAATAGAGTATTCCATTCTTGGTTCCAGGAGGGTGATCAGAAAAATCATATTTTGCATGATGAAATGAGAGCCACCCAGCTTTCCTTTCACTCATCTTTTACTGTAAATATCTTGATTTTTCTTTTCCTTATTGATTTGTTGCCTATATTCCCTCTCCCTTTGACATCCTGAAGGAGAAAATAAAACAAGCAGGTAGAAAATGCCAAGAAGGTTCAGTATGTTCCTTTTAACTTGTGCTTCATACACAATTCTTGGTGACCATTTTACATGTATTACCCAACACCAAAGACAGCCAGAGGTTAAATCGCTATTTAAACAGACATTCTAAATGGAAATGAGCTGCAAGTCATTTAAGCACGCTCACTGCATGCAGATTCCACTTGCATTCTAACAAGAATGGAGAAGGAGCCTGAAAACAAAACCTGTAAATATATTCTTCTGTATACTTGAATGCAAATCTACTACAAAAATACTTCATTGTCTCTTGTCAATCTCTCTCACAATTAATGAAACAGGGGTATATACTTGCAATATGTGTGTCCACTCTTTGTTTCTGAAGTGATGGCACTTACCCCTTTCCTCAAAATGCTAATTCCATATCCCAATAATAGCAGGTTTGTACACTCTTCCTTTCTTGTTTAGTTTTCCTTTGCTTAATTTAATTTTTTACATCTAGTCTGTAAATGAGTCCTTATCCCAATACATTTCGTGTTTATTACTGATGCTCATGTACTGTCTCTCATCAAATTCAGTTGCCATATGGCTGACAACTCTATGACCAGTACCTGTTACCCTTTCCATCATGGCCATATGGGCCTTTCTTCCACTGCCAGGTTAACATTCAGATCCTTCTGCTCTTAGTATGCTCACTGTCTGACACTCCCCTGACCTAAGGGATGTTTTTTCTTAAAGATGGGGTTCTGAAATAGAGCCATCCCCTGAAAACATGCTCTGCATGTCAGAACACAATCTTCTGTTCACTGTTTTTGCCTCTTTTGTGCCTGTTTTCCAAAAATATTTTAACAGACAAACTTGCCAGCAGGGATGTTGCAGGCATCCTCCTAGGAACAAACACATCATGTGTTTACTGTGGCCTATCAGATCTGAACAGCACAGCTGGAATTTCAAATAACAAATCCTTACAGATTAGTTGTGGATGAGCCACTAAATTTAACTGGGAAATAAGTTTGAATAGCAAATTAATTGTACAAAATCATGATATGTTTGTCAAATCAGAAATGGGGAAAAAGGGAGGACTTGTCAGCATACTCTTTGGAGCATTTTTGCCTGTAACTGATTTATAATAAAGCAGTTCCAAGAATCCTAACATTGATATGAGTTCATTCATCATACTATTATCTTTAAATCAGTCCCTCTCTGTGTTTAGTTTTCATCTTTTCCTAGGTTCCTTTTGTTCTTTCAGTTCTTTGTTCTTGTAAGCAGTCCAGGGCTAAATACTGTATCCTCAGTGCAATTTCACTGAAACAGCAGAGAAAGAAGCTAATAACTCCTTGCTTTATAATGCAAAATTTCTGCATATGTGTTTTTTCATTTCCTTCATTCTTATTTTTCATTTCAGCTGCAGACTGTATTCAGTGGCAGCAAATAAAGACAGAGCCTACTATAGGAAAATATATTTCCAAACCATTAGGGGCTCATTTTCAGCTCTTCAGTGAAATTTATTGCAGTTTACCACCTTTAGAATGTAGTTTAGAAACTGTTTTGAAGAATCTCTCATTACTCAGTGGTTTAATGAGAAGCTTTCTCAGCCAGTCAGACACTAGGAAAAAGGTTTGAACAAACATACTAGGAATTTTCATTTGCTCTTGAATTTATCTATAAGCTGCTTTTGTTTAGGACATTTTCTAAAGGCACAAATGGAGAAAATGTGTACATTTTAATGCAACTCCATCATCATTGCTGGTTTTCTTTGATCAAAAAAAAAAGCTGTGAGTTTCCTAAATCCTTGTTAGATAGAAAGAAGAATTTGAGTTCAAGTGATACAAATTGATTTTCCAAAGCAGGAGGAATTGAACTAAACATGTTGTGAGGCAAGAAATTACTCCTGTGCTACTCAGTGTCAAAGAGATAGTCATGGATTTGATGCATATATGAGAAAAATTGAAGAAATGTGTAAAAATTATAAATTATTGATTGTTCACCTAGAACTCCTGCTCCTATCAAAAAGCCTGGTATAGAGTAGGAAATAAAACTGGAAGGAGAACAAGGTGAAAGGTCTGAGTTACCTCCCAGATCTAGGAAAGGATTATGCTGTACTCTTCTCAGTGTGTTGCATTTTTCATAGGTGGTGATACTTGGAATGGCATGGAATTCAGACTCTTTGTAAAAGACACAGGAAAACCTGAAGATTTTCAAGAGGCTTTTTTGAAAAGTTTTATTTTCTCTGTTACTCAGTAGAATAAAATTATAGCAAATTAGGGTCACTTTGACAGATCTAGACAAAGATCTCTTTCTTTCTTAGGAAACAATTAATAATATTTTTTTAACTTATCAGTTGTAATACTAACAACTCCTAACTAACCCCACTGAAAATACTGCATTGAAATGTATCAATGAGTGCACATAAAAACCTACTAATTATTGCTGAAGATTTTTTTTCAAGATCTGTCAGAAAAAGCATCTCATAGAATCTTTTAACAGTTTAAGTGATTGCAGAACATTCATAAATTTTGGAAAATGCAGCTTTTCTCTAATGCCCTCTCTACCAAAATCCACTAGATAGAGTGAATAAATCTGCATCAGTTATGTGGTATAATTAATTAATATGGTATAGAGAACAGTGGTGCAGTGCTGATTAACTTGTATTTTAGGAGCATAATTTCTTACTTTCAACTTACCTGAGAAATACATTAATAAATTTGTCTGTGCAGACAGGATTGATTTTAAATAAAGATATCAGAGCTACTTCAGTTCCTTCCCACACTTACTAAATTTAGTACTCCCATACTTATAGCATCTGTTTGCTATCCAATATTTTGTGTTTAATATTATAATTTTGTGTTTAGTGTTTTAGTGTAAAATTTATGTTTTCAGATATCAATGTCCACAATAAAATAAAAGTATCAAAATGAAATTTAAGATCCTACAATGAAGCTCAAGTTTGCAATCCTGAGAACTCCATTCAACTGTCATTTAATTTCAAAAGTCTCTGAACTCTCTAAATATTCTGCTTCTCAGTGACTGAGGCATCTGATGCTGCTGTCTTCATGCTTAAAAAGTGCATTAGTCATGAGTGAAATAAGCATTGCAACTAAGTCCATTCATACTTTAAGAGGTATTCATCACTTTAGTGTTAGACTTTGATGGACATTCACAGGCATGCTTATGGTAAACAGAGAGAACAAGAAATTTTCAGAGATACAGTTTTCATGTCAAAAGGGAGAAGAGCTAATTTTTGCATGGCTGCCCTGTCTGCTGTTTGTTTGACTACAATGAGCATCCAGGGCCCCAAATGTAAGGTTTGGAGAGAGACAGATACTTAAAATGAAGTTTTGAATTTCCAAGGGGAATATAGTTCTAAAAGAAGAAAAACTGTAATGACTTTAACACCATTATCCCTTTTTTGGATCTGTCACAAGAATGCTCAAATTCAGATATTCAGAAAAGTAAAGATAAGCAATTGAACTACTAGCCCGTATCTCCTAGAATGAAAAGGTACAGGGTAAATATAGGAGTTTAATCCTCAAGTTGCATCAGACTTCGCTTTAATTTTTGTATCCCAAGTTATTCAGCCACTTAGGTTTTGGGTTTTTTAGTGCTGCTCACAGTTGTTATTTCCAATTTTAGTTTAGATTTCTAAGTGTTTCATCCCTAATGCTTCCCAATTCTGGGAAAAGCTGTATGATTATGAAAGACTAAGAGAGATGTAGAGAGTTTTCCTGTATAGCCACACAACTTTAATTTTACATATGCTGTAAGTCTAGAGCATTCTGAAAAAATAGCTAATTATCACTTTCTCCTCTGTTCTAGTTCCATACCCCTTTGAGTTCCTTTTAAGAGAAATCATCAGATGGACCTTGTGCTCCTCAGTGATTGCTGTATTTCAAAGTGAAAGGTACAACAGGTACTGTGAGGATGAAGTGAAGACAGTCATAATGTGAAACAGAAACTTCAAAGCTTCTAGTATCATCAAAACATCACAGTGTTTTAGCTTTTTTTATTTTAGAATACTAAATAAAATAATACTGATTTGCTTTCAATGCTGCAAAAGGATAAAATTAGACAAAGGTGAAGCCGTGATGATTTGGAATTTTGGTTCCAAGAGGCACCTAAAAATCTGAATCTTTTAGAGATGGTATGATTGACAACAAGACTGTTTTAGAAGGTGCCAGAGCAACATGGCTTAGGAACTAACATAGCTCTGCTTCTAGATGTAGTGGTCAGGGAAAAAAACCCCGACATATGAATTGAAAAAATACTTTTCAGTAGTCCAACAGGTTTTTCCAAGAGTCTTTGCTACAGCTTTCCTTTAGCTACTATCTGTGGACTGGAGAGATCAGACTCTTGAATTTCATCAGAAGGCATAGAATTAGATGCAAACCTCTAGACTGCTCCACATGGAATCATAGAATAGTTTGAGTTGGAAGGAAACTTTTAAGGGTCATCTAGTCCAACACCTCTGCACTAAACAGGAGCATCTTCAATTATACCAGGTTGCTCGGAGTCTTGTCCAAGATGACCTTGAACGTTTCCAGGGTTGGGGCACCTACCACCCTTTCTGGGAAACCTGAGTCAGTGTTTCACTGCCCTCATAGTGAAAAAGTACTTCCTTATATCTAATCTATGTCTACCCTCTAGTTTAAAACCATTACACCTTGTCCTATCGCAACAGGCCCTGCTAAAAAGTTTGTCCCCATCTTCTGTATAAGCCCCCTTTAGGTCCTGAAGGGCTGCTATAATGTGTCTGGAGCCTTCTTTTCTCCAGGTTGAACAGCTCTAACTCTCTCAGTCTTTCCTCATAGAAGAAAGCACTGTGATAACTTTTGTGCCACTCCTCTGGACCAAAAGGTCCAGGTCTTTCCTGTGCTGAAAACCCCAGAGCTGGAAGCAGTAAAATGGTCTTAATCGGGTCCTAAGGGAGGTAACAGATTTCCCTATGAGCAAGGTCTATCTGAGAGGAATAAAGAGGAAGCAATCCCATAATTTCTCAGTGCCAGAAAAATAAAGTAACAGGCAAAAAAAGGCACTTAGCTCTTGAGTAACACAAGGCAACATCCAGTATTTGACATTGACCTAAAAATGGCAGTGTGCTGAAGGAAGCAAAGAGACTCCTATACATGCTCTCTCTCTCCCTGTGGGAAGGCACATATCACCAAGATGAATTTTGAAAGTGTTTCCTTGAGGTTTGAGGTCTTCAGATATCTATCTGCCTGGTACCTTTAAGAATGGAGACGTTCTTAGAACAGAAATTCATGGAGACTGAGAAGGTGGAAAGTGTCTGTTCTGGTTCCTCTGTTTCCAAAAGTAGATATTAAAAAATTCAAATACCTCATTTGGGATTTTCAAATAAAGAGGTCTCCATTTTACTTTATAAATGCTTATTCCACTCATAAATGCCAATTTTAATTGTAGAAAAGTACTAAAAAATGATAACTTGCAATTACCAAACTGAAATATTTTGGAAGAGAAAATATTTTGTAATCTCATCATTTTTTCTGCAATCCCTCTTCCTCCTAATTTTATGTAAGAGGTAATTACTCTCATCAATGCAGAAAATGTATTGAGTCTAACTTATGTGTAAGTTCATTTTCCATCGCTGTTCGGCAGCCTGGCTAGGTCTTCTATCCCAAACTGCCACTTACAATAAGACAGTCACGTGCAGCCTGTTGCAGTCTCTTGCACTCAATGAAGCCATGAGAATGGTTCTTCCCTGACATGAGGCAACATGAGCAAGTGCCAGTGAACATGTTCCTCCATGATTGTGATGCACTGGCCATGTCTTTTCTCTCATTACCCTAATGTCATTCCTTTTGAGAAGAGCATTCAGAAATATAAACAGTACCTATTACATGGAGGTCTGTATCCACTCTTTCTCCAGTAATATCAAACAATTCAGAGGCTTGCCACAAGTTGCCAATTTAAAAATGGCTTGCCCTGCCCTGTAGGTTCTTCCTCCTATTCTTTCATTCTCTTTAACGGCAGGATTACCATCTCAGAACCCTGATTTATGTGCTGGACAGCTTTACAAAACATAAGAAAGAAGGCAGTGGGGGAAATAGGGGAGATTTTGAAGACTTGCTAGGTCCCTTTTTTTCCCTCTCATGCCTTTATTGAATTTGGATTTGAATAACAGTCATAGAACTTTAATCCAACGGTTCTTTCACTGACCTCCTATGATGTAACATGCCAAAGAATATATATATATATACATGTCTGAAAGAGCCAGCCACCTGACTTCCCCTTTTGTCATAGAATCCCAGCTTTCCTTGTAGTAAATTACCACTTTTAATAGTGAATGAGTTTGCAAACAGCCTTCAGAAATTAGTCCATATCAGCAGTTATTAACTGGTCTCTGTCCCCAGATACATCTTCTCAAGACCTTTAGCTGGTCAGAGAAGAGGTTTGGTGCTTTTTCCTGCTAGCACAGGGATAAAGAAAGAAGAGCCTGAGGGAAGAGAAGTTAGAGCTAAGAGCAGCCAAAAGCCAATCTCCTGTCGCTACAGCAAGTGTAATTTTGAATGCCTACTTAAAATAGTGTCTGAATGGTTCCTGAAGCCAACGAAACATTGAATTGCTATCCAAGTCACAAGCTCTGTTCTTCACAACACAGTCATTGACTGAATACCTTTACCACTGAGTGGCTGACAAAATTAATTGATGGTCGGTCTGTCTCCTAATAGATAGGCATGTATGGAATCATGGAGTCATTCTCATACATATTCCGGCCTTAGCAGGGGATCTTGGAATTGGCAAGGCCATGTCTAAACATGGAAATGGGTCTCTAGAAAGCCACAAAATAATAGTGATAAAGTGGATTAGAATTTATACAACTCCTGCTCTGTCCTCAACCTATTGCTTAGCTGAGAACTTAAACGCTAGAGAAATGACCAGGCCTGACAAACTGGAATCTTACTCATTTCTATCAGCCATTCCCTGCAGGAGACAAAATTCATGCTTCCAAAATTAGATTTTAAGAGCTTATTAGAAATGCAGCAAAACTGATAATTAGACTGAGTAGCTCCACTGCTGTCACTCATTTCCTACTAATCAGAGATCAGAGTATGATGAGGGATGTTTATGCTATACTGCTCCGGATTTCCTATGACGATGTTATAGTATTCAGTAAAATAAAGTGCCTTGCTGTTGCTCTGTCCTCTTTGGACTTGTCCCAGGATGCCCTTGTAACTAAAAAGACTTTACAGATTTTCTGGCTGTGAATTATTTCTGTGAATACTTGAGGACATACAATCATGTTCTCTGGGACTGCTCAGTCTATTCAGCTAATCAGTGCAAGCACATATAGCTCATTAAATAGCTCAAACTTAGCCTTTCTGAATCTGAAAGCTTTGTAAGACTGCAGGCTTTCAAACCTACACAATTTTTACCCTGGACATCCTAGCACTGCTGAAGGGTGATCTTTCCAATACCTCCCTCACAGGGAATTTTTACTGTTTGTTCTTAACTGAAGGTTTATTCCATATGGAAGGGGAGAGTTAAAATGTTTGAACATGCAATTAGACTGATCTTTAGTCTTGCCATTTAGGCTGCTTTCCAGATGCTGGCACAGCAGAAGTATAATTTTTTTCTCAAAATCACTGTGGATAATTTGATGCAACTTGGAAGAGAGGGAATTTTCTACAACTTGACTCAAAGATTAAATCCCTTGGAGGAGACAGTTAAGGAAGCAAAATTAGCATATTGAGAACTGGGAACATTTGGGCACACATCAGATAAGCCTGACTCTCTTTTGTATGCTCAGCTTTGAAATCCTAGTTATGAAGCACCGTATATTTCTGTCAATAAGGCTTGTAATTCTCAGTGACAAATGGGATAAGATAGCTGCTGCAGTAACAGCTGAACTACAAAGCATCCTTCGTACTCCTCACAAATGTCTATAATCCTTAGAGGAAAGTCGTTTCCTTTTAGACCTTTTCAAAACTCCAATCTCTGCTCCAACAAAATATGTCACATAGATAGGTCTTTCTGTCCCAGCAAAGCCCTCTTAAAATCAATAATTCTTTGGAACATTGCTTTCCTATCTTGCTGCAAAGGAGGACTCCATTGATTTCGGTGTAACATCTAATTGGGAAACAATGTACTATATATTCGTAAAATGAAGTACTGGTACTTGACAGCACACAAAATTTTGTGATGGCAGAACTCCAGTCAGCACAGAATTTAAAGTCTTAATTTGAACTATACAGGAACCAAGCATAATTCAGAAAAGCTTTGAACAGTTACATAAATTAAAAGGCTAAATTAGTTTACACAATAATAGGATGACTAGGATCTGAGCAGGCCTGTTTGAAATGACTGAAATGGACTATCTGAAGAGTTGGTAACAGTGTACTTGGAGAGACAACGTCCTTAAATAATACTTTATCTAGATTTCTTAGATTAATTGAGATAGCTAACCAGTTCTAATGAAACACTGATGCAGTTCTGAAGGTTTGATTTTCGAGTTTATCTTTTCTAGCTGTATAGAACTGACAAAGATGTTACAATGTATAGTGAAAAAACTGCAGAACATCTATTCCCTGCTATATACCCACACGTCTGTCATCCCGTATATATTTATAAGTCTTTGTAACTGTTCTTTCTACCATTACAAACTCTAAATCAAAAACACACCTAGGAAAAACAAATAACTGTCTTAACATCTTCTTCATAGTCGTTGTCTATAACTACCCAAATAACATGTTGTGGGGTTGTTTTGTTTTTAATAGACTAGATTGGGCTCAGAGGAGATCCTTTAAAAAAAGAAGGTCAGGTGTAATTGAAAGGTACAAATGATTAGGTGGTGTGTCTGTTCTGCTTCTTTTGAAGGGTAAAATAGGGCCCTTTTATGTTAAGAAAATACAGAAGTAGTATTAAACAGTATGTTTTCAGCAAAGGTTAAGATCTGTGAGAGTGGTAATGGAGGCCTGGGAAATGAATTGTAAATAAACAAGGTGTGCTTGGGAGGTGTATAGTTGCAGAAGAAATAACTTAAAAATTGAGGAGCTCTTTCAATCCTATGTTAACTTAGTTCAATAGAGTTATATTACTCTCAGAGTGGAATAAATATGGTGGTGATTTAGGTACACTAGATTTAAATTGCAGAACTTTAAAAAAGTATAAACAATTTTTTTAAAGGTGGAATCAGAGACTCCAGCTCTGAAATTCAGCATGCTGCAATATCACTGCAGGCTTGAGCAGAGCAAGAGAGCTTAAGCATGAAGAAGCACCTTTGTCCTGTCATGAATTCTAGGTGTCACTATATAAATGACATCTAGAACCTAAAAGTAAAGAACAGAAGCCTGGTGTGAGTGCCTGCTTTCTTTGCATGGTCTCAGAGAAAGTCAGGCACCTCAGAGCACAGTCTAGGTGATGGAGGATAGTTCAGAGCGAAGAAGTAGGAAACACTAAATATAAGGGTGTGTCTGAAAGGTAAGGGATGACTATCTGGGTTTCTGCTTCAAAATTCTTACATGATAAGAGGTGCCTACTGTGCTCCTCTTCTCAAATCAAGACATAGTTTTAATTTCATGTGCTTGCCTTTTCTTTGAACTAATCTAGTGGAGGGAATGTAGGGATACAGGCTACTCCAGGAGGCAGCAATATGGGAAGATGCAGCAGGTGCTTCTGGCTGTTGAGAGGAGAAAAGACGACATGATTTTCTGACCAGAAAGGGTGAGATGGTGATATTTTCTAGCTTCACAGTTAGAGACGTGATCTAGTCTTGTGAAATACAACCACCGAATTAAATGTAGAAACAGTATAATGTACGTATGCAGTGCCTTCTTTTATTTGGCTGAACATGACTGTTACAAATAATAAACAGTGACTGATAGCAGCCCTTCGGTCTTGACAGTGTGCAAGACTGAAGACTGCTTTTAATTTCTTTTAGCCTGAGTTTTGAATTTGGATGTTTTAAGGCCATTTCAGGAGTTACTAATGCTTGTAGTGTTAATAGAAACATCATGTTTGGATGTTATGTTTTCAGTTTTAGTGAAGAGACTGTTTAACCCTTTGCATTTGCATCCACTTTTAAACTAATATGTTTTGTATGCTGCTTCTGATAATATATGTTGCTTATGTTGTGCCCTTCAGTACAAGGATTGGTCTTTTGTCATCCCTCAGAACAAAATACAAGCTCTAAGTAAAAAACCACACACACAACAGTGTTATTAGACATTGCCAGAGGCCCAGGCAGAATTTAAAGTGGGATTTCTTTGCTCTCCTAGCATAAATGAGTCAAAAAGCCAGTTTTACTTATACAGCTGTTTTCACTATTAACCAGAAAGCATATCTAAAAGAAAATATAGTAGAGCAAATCTGAAAACAATAGATGGCTGAGAAGCTCTGCTAGGTTTGACAATACTCAGAAACTGTCTTGAATCCAGAGAAGAAACAAGGCTCAATGGAACTTGAAAACAGAGGCATATGAGTGCTGCTCCTGGGTCCCCTTCAGTGACTTTTTCTTACCATGCCTTTGTCTGTGCTGCTTGTTCAGATGTCAGGTTCTGCCTATGTATCTCTGGGTATGTCTAGCACAGTGGAAATGGAGACCTAATCTGGGCTATGATCTGCCTCCATTACAATTAATAAGTATCATGATCACTCAGCATCCATGTTATGTGATATAACTAGCTCAAATGTCTTCCCTTTCCTGCGTGGGGCAGGTATTTCTCATCTGCTTTCCTACACCTCCCAGTGTGTTGCCTGCATTCATATGTGTAGTCTGTGTGTACAGGAGAATATTTTCCTCTCTGGAGGCTGCTCCTCTATTTATTCAAGACGCTGAGGCATAAACTCAGCCATTAGTGGGAGAAATAGAGCCTGAGCACACAGCAGCAACTATTTTCTAATGAGCCTATTTGTACTGGGCCAGTGGGTAGCCCTGATGTTGAGTCAAACCTGAGAGTGGATCTGGCAGCCAGCCAGCATTCTGTTGAGAAGTAGCTGAATTATGCATCTTATTTAGTACATTTATTAAAAGCTCTTCTAACATTTCCAGGTAAAAGTCCCAAAACAAATGCTACTATCCTTTAAGAGCCTTGCAGTCCTGAGCTACGTTTAATACATTACAATTCTCTCATAATAGCTGGTGTTTGCTTAGCTTCACCTCGCAGTGGTGTTTCATAAATTGTTCTGGTAGAGAGGTATGAAAGGGAAGGAATCCTCCCTGAGATCGAGGTGTGGAGGAAGATGATTAGTGCCTGTGAAACTGGCATGGGCTGTGCTACCTCCCCAGCAGGCCTGGGCTCAGGCACGGATCAACCTGGCATTTCAGGTTGGGGGTGCCAAGATCTGTCCCGATTTGGAGCAAAGCCTGGTATTGCAGCCATGGCTGCTCTGCAGAAAGGCAGCTGTCACTTGGGTCAAACAGTGTAATGACTTCTGTTAATTAATCTGACACACACATATTGATTGATCTCTGGTAAACACTGTGGGGTTATGCACGCTCATTTTGAAAATCTTCTTTCCCCCTTGCTCCCCCTTCTTTTTTTCTTTTTTTGTTTTAAATCAAATCCTTCTCTGATTTGAGTTGGTAAAAAATACCTCCTGGATAACAGCTTACTCTCATTTTGTCTTTCATTATCCCCTACAGCCATATTTTGTTTCTCAGCTCCTGTGTTCCTCCCTTAGCAGGTAAGTAATTCTTATAGGTGTTACTGTCTGGCCTTTCATCACAGGAACTATGTATCTATGCATCTTTGACTGAGCAACACTCAGTAAATCTGGATCCTGACAGGGCCTGGGTATAAGTCCTGATCTGAATTTTCTGAATTGTCATCCCTTTAAAAAACCTTTTATAACCAATTAACTGTCTCTAATTTTTACTTTATCCAAATGATCTCTCTAGAAGGGCATATTAAGGTAATGTTCCCTTGAGATGGAAAGTAAGCAGCAGACAGCATTTAAAAAATTGCCTCAAAACTCAAAAATGATCCAAGTATAGTAGAAACCACTCCAGGAAAGCTCTCTCCCTCTGAGTAATTGTTAAAAAGTGGGATAAAAAGTATGGTATCACCCTTTGGAGCAGCAAGAATTTGTAGACAGCAGCATATTACTGCTCATCAAATCATCAGTCTTCCTACATAAAGGCTGGTACAGGTAACCTGGAGACAAACTGACCTTTTGTAGTAGTGTACATGGGACATATGGGGATCATGTCTCAGATTCCTATTCCACTTTCTTCTGAATGTGTAATATTCAAATTTGCTTACTTTTTTTCAAAATTCAGTGCCCTGTTCAGTTGATAAGAGTTTATAGCACAAGGATATAGACAGCAAGGGATAGAATTAACTGTTATCATTTAATATTTATATTAGCACTCCAGCTATTTTAGGTGCATCTGATTAGGCTGCCAATTGTAGGAGCTGCACAATAGTTAAGGTTGAGGACCATATATTATTTAAAGGTCAATTCCTTTAAAAGACACAAGCTTTCATTTGTCAGATTTAACAATGTGGCCTGAACTGTTCCCATGCTGAATGTCAGCTTGATGCAGATACAGTTTTTGAATATGCAGTCCTAAATGTCTCCACAGTTTTTGAGAATGACAATAGGGTAAATGAAGTTTAGTTGTTTTAAATGCCATCTTGCTTTGAACAAAGAAGTTAATGTTTAGCTTAATGAGAAAATCTTTGGAAACATGTTTACATATTTTCTACAGATTCCGCATAGAAATTTGTAGCTAAATTCTGTGTCTGCAGTGAAAGTACCTCTGTGAGAGATGATCAGAACCTTATCTGTGCTGTAACTTTGAAACGCCAGTCAGTGTCATTTCTAGATGCAAACACTTCAAGAAGCCTGACAGTCAATAAGCGCTTGTGAAGTGAGGCAATTAAAGTTGTCCATGCAATAATTTCCTTTGGTTAAATACATTTGGAACCAGAGACATGATCTTATAAACACTTCTTTTTGGTAGTAAGATTTCTGTCTCGTTTAGAGCACAACTGTATGTATTAAGATACTTAAAGATACTTGGAAGTGGTGGGCAAATGACAGAGGAGACAGCAGGAAAAAAAGTATGGTTTCTTGGTTATGGCAGCTAAATTCTGAAGAACCTGAGGAAGTGGTTCTCTTCATTCAAATCAAATTACTTACATCTGATTAATGAAAATTGGGTTTGTTTCACTTTCTGAGGGCCTTGACTGAAGACTCAGGAATTTCATAGAAGAGTTATTGAATGACAAGTTGCAAGGAAGGACTATGGAAATTGTACTAGGACAATATTCAAGACTGAATATTGAATAAGCACTGAATGATGGCTCTGACAAATCAGAGGCAAGAGCCATGAAGTGCCTTAGACACCTGGATGCCACTTACTGTCCATGCTTGCCTTTTAGATAGTAACTTCATCAGCCACAGGCCTACACTAAATACAGAATTCAGGGTACACTTTATATCCCAGTCTGTCTTCCTTTTGCCACCTCTTTAAATGTTGAACCTGTTTATTAATTCACAAGTGGGGCTACGGAGTGACTTAGGTAGTTCTTAATTTTTGGACTCCAGTTAAATGATTCACTCTGAATTATTTAGGATAGTACCCTCACTGCTCAATTTTAGTGATTATAAAAGTACACTTACAAGTGTCAGGATGTTTTTAATTCTTGCCTAATTTAGGTTCCGTGGAGGCTAAATATAACTTTTCATAACTTAAAAACAGGTAAGACATATGTATAAAGACCAACTAAGAGAAAGTTACTGTGTGTGTGACCTAAGGACTGGTAAGTTTCAATGGGAATATTATTTTTTCTTTTCCAAGTTCCATCTTTGATGGACTTGATTGTTCATAAAAACAAGAAGGGAATATGCTGAATTAAGCACTTGCTTATAGGCCACCTTATTGACCACTTGCTGTGAATATGATGGTACAGGGTAAAAGTGTCCTTCTGGATGTCGGCATTTTTTGTCATAGTAGGTATTAAGGTCTTTCAAGTTTGTTTAATTTATCAATAAAGCAAAAAAAAAAAATTATACTCCAGTAAACATTACAATCTATCAGTTATTAGTCCTAGGAGAATTGCTGTGTGTATTTGTGCAGCTCTGTGACAGTATTGATATAATTTACCCAAAAACCTTAATGATGATTTAATTTGGTTTCCACAGTAATTATGTAAGTTATTACCATAACATTTGAATTCTACTAGTAGCTTTTTTTCCAAGCCTTGTCTGACTTTTATCTGATTACACACTATGTAGACTAGACTGAAGATCCAGACAAAATGGAGGATAATACCAAGGTAGTTAAATACAAATTTCACTAATTATGCGGGATAGGATATAAATCACAGGATGCAGCTATCCAGGTTCAATGCTGACATAGTACACTATTGATTCTTAGGGTTTTAAGGCTACTGTGGATTGCACTGCTTGCATTCCCAATATTTTTTTCTCTCACATGTTATGTGAGACAAAGGGACATTTCACATACTAAAGATGGAATCTTTGTGACAGCACGATCATCTGCCTCCTCCAAGTGCTGCAGAGTGGCTCTGCCATGCATTAAATAAATGACTAGATCTTTGTAATGCCAATGTAACTTTATGGGTGAGGATTATTTGTATTTATAGCATCCATAAAGCAATTTATAGTCCTTCTGCTGCCTGTTATTTTGTGCTTTTGAGCAGAAAGAGTGGACTGCAATCACTTAAAATGCAACTCAAGCACGCTTCAAAGGTTGAAAGGCTTTCCGGGTCACAGGCAATGAATGTGAATAGCAGTAATAACTACTTTTTTTGTTATCTTGTACTTTTAGCTTTGCCTTTGGGCTGCTGATCTCCTTGGGGAGAGCAGATGTTAAGCATGCCTTGGAGCGTGCATGTTTTGTAAGTTGCAAATCAGGAAATGGAGGTGTTGAGGTGACACACTGTATCACCTACTGGACAGTGGTGCTTAAAGCAGCACTCAAGTCGTCGATTCTGTCTGAAGGTGCTACTCAAATTTAAAGCAGAACTCAAGTCCTCTATTCTGTCTGCAAGTGCTACTCAAATAGTTTGGTTTTAATCTTTGTAAATCTGGAGGAACTAGAAGACTGCTACTCAAAACTAAATTTGAAGCTTAATGTTTAGTCAAACAGAGGAGTTTGAGGACAAAGGTACCATATGTTGAAAAAAGGGACAGGATTGTACTTGTTAAACTGCACAGAGGGTTACAACACCTACTGATTGGTGGTATGCATAGTTCTTCACATACACACAGGAGAAGAAAGATGGGGAGAGAGGCTGAAGGACCACTCTGCGCTGGTGCAGACTGATGCTAGTGCAGCCTCACCCTGAATACTCTGTGCAGTTTTGAGCACCATAGTAGAAAAAAAGCATGAAGCTATTACAGAGTGTCCAAAGGAGGGTTACAAGGATGATGAGCAGTCTGGAGGAGAAGCCTTATGAGAAGTATCTGTGGTTACTTGGTCTGCTCAGCCTGGAGGAGACTGAGGGGAGACCCCACTGTGGTGTGCAACATCCTCTTGAGGTGAAGTGGAGGGGCAGGTACTGATCTCTCTCATGACCACTGGCAGGACTCAGGGAAATGACGTGAAGTTGAATCAGGGGAGGTTTAGTTTGGATATCAGGAGAAAAATTTTCTCCCAAAGAGTGCTTGGGTGCTGAAACAGGCTTCCCAGAGAAGTGGTCACAGCACTAAACTTGTCTGAGTTCAAGAAGTGTTTGGACAATGCTCTCAGGCACATGGTGTGACTCTTGGGGTGTTCTGTGCAGAGCCAGGAGTGGGGCTCAATGATCCTGATGGGTCCCTTCCAATTCAGCATTTTCTGTGATTCTGTGAAACAGGTGAATGGTAAATTACCACAAAGTGATTGTGTGTTGGATTAACAACAGCATCTCCAGTTTTGCTTATTAATGTTAGCTAAAAGATACTGTGCCTCTGGAAATATGAAAAGAATAGCACCTGACAGCAAGAATTTAAATACTTTTTCTCATTTTGGCATCAGTGATGTCTCCAGAGGACACATTAATCAAACAGGGTGGGAGGTATAAGAATAAGACTATAGCATCATTAAACCTTGAAATAAAGTGCCTTAAGCCTGTCTATTTTTTCTCCAGATAGCAGTACTAATCCATTCACTGAGCTGCATTACTGAGTCACACTTCAATTTATTTTCTGAACTGTAGGAAATTTTGAAAAGGCATTTTACATTGCAGCGGTAGATAATTCATGAACTGAAAAAATGCTACAATAAATGAAACCCAGGCAAAATTTTTTTGTTTTTTGTGATAAAAACCACAAAATCAAAACCCAACCAAAACCAGGGAGACAACAAGGATGTCTCTTGTCATGCTATCTTTTGTCTCCTGTTGGCCAGGGGTCTTTCATGATGGAAAACACTCTCTTACATATTCTCTGAGGAGGCATACATACTTCGAAATCCAGTGGGCTATTTTACCATAACTGTTTTCTTCTTCTTCTATTGTGAGTAGAGAGCTAAATAGGCATTTGTATCTGCTGCCTGAGTCTGCTAGAGCTAATTTTTCAATTTATAAAAATAAATAACCTGCCAAAACTAATTACTTCTCTTCAAATTCTAAATGATTATTTCTCCTTTTCCACCCCCACATCTGTCTTGGTTTAATTATTTTTGCATCAGTTGACATTTCAGGAGCTAGTTTGGTCTAAAAAGGGATGTTTGTATATGTCTTGCTATTTTAATTTAGCTAATTAAGATTGCTGACTTTTTACTTGATATCTGGAGGCAGAAATTGAGTAGATGCTCATATACTGGTGCTCTTGATTTGATGGATAAAGAAATTGTTGTGATCCAACTTCACCTACTAAAAAATTCCAACAGAAACATTTAGGCTAGAGTTTACAAAACTGGTGGGTTGATTTTCAAAAGTTCTCATAAGAATTAGCCTCCCAAATCCCATTTCAGCCTATGGAACTTGTCCTCTATAGTCTCTGGTGCATGATTAGTTGATTCCGGAGTGCAGTGCCTGACATTGTTGGTTAACAGTGCAAGATTTAAGGATCAGAAATCCAAGTGAACTACATAGCCTTCAGCATGTCTAGGTCTTTGTGGATTTCATGAAAGCACTTATGCTTTAATAGAATTTTAATAATGAAGCATTCCAGTTGTGACATGATTTTACATTTTTCTTTATACATGTTCTTTCTTTGGGGTTCTTCAGATTTAGGGTTCTGCTCCTGTCTCACAGCATTGCTAGTATAAGCATATAATCTCAAGTACTAGACTCTACTCAGGACATTTGAGAAGAAAGTTTGTTATGAGTTCTGCTGCAAAGGTACTATCACTAGTGCAGCACAGGGAAATCTAGTTTTGTCTCAGTTTTCCCTGAATAGACTTGAATTTTCTTATTCTTAAAACAGGCACCTGATGAACTAGCTATGTGGGATTTTGTGGTGGTAGAAAGGACATATTCCTTTTATGATCCATTTCAAGCTATTTCTCTCTAAATGAAGCAAGTAAATAAGCAGAGAAAGCCAATCTGAATTCAGCATAAATATGATACTTCTAAGTAGATCCACAGTTGCTGTGATTGCAAGGATGGGTTAAGTTTGCAATTGTACTTTGTGTAGAACAAGTTGCTATCATTGCCATTTAACCTGCTTCCCTCTGGAGAGGAGGGGAAAGGGACAACTTGTATGTCTTAGTCCAGATACTGGGGATAGCAGTTTCCTACAGATATGTTCTAAAATGAGGTGATGAGGATTACTCTGTTTTCAACCACTGTTGCAGGAAGCATTCAGATGACCTTTAAGGACCTGTCCAACCAACCGATTCTATGATTCTATGATTCTCTCCAACTCCCATCTCTCTGCTTTCCTTGCACATTCTTACCCACCTCACTTCTTAATCAATCTAACTCCTTCTCTCCAAGGATGTTCCCAGGCTGCCAGAAACACTTAGACCTATTGGTCTTGACGTGGCACTGAGATATATTTGATTTGGTAATGGTAGATGGAACTAATGTTGTAATTTGCCTAACAATCTTCTTTATATTCTTGTCTCATTTCAAAAAGAGCTCTTCCACTCTCAGTGTGCTTCACTGAGGTTAGTTTCTTTGCCCATTACAAACGCAGGACACTTAGAGAGGTGAGATCTTGTTTAACCACAATTCAATTGAAGTTCTGGAGACAAGACTTTATCTTGACATTTCCACACTAAGTAACATTCTTCCTGTTTTGCATGACTGAGAAGAAAACAAATTTCATTATGTGCTCAATATATAAAGTCTTAGCTGTGTTTTTAATACCAAAGAATTTAGTCTTTCGTATATCCTGTGGGAACTCTAACTGTAACATCTGAAATTCCTATTTCTTAATGCTTTCTGAGAAGATCCTCAAAATATATCTTTATTGTAATACAGTTTATCTGTGAAACCTGTTAATTAATCTATTTATATTTAAAGGCACTTGTGTAAATACATTTGCTAAGGCACCTTGTAACTTACATAATTTGTTTCAAATAAATATTTTTGCTATTCTTTTTCATACAAACATAAGTAATTTATCTTTCTCATATATATTGTAAACAAAAACATGAATAATTTTATGACATACTCTAGTATTTCCCACATGAACAAAAGTGATTTGCTATAGCCCAAGTTAGCCATGAAGTTAAAATAATATCTTTTTTTTTCCTTAGGCTACATACAGTCACTTGGGCTATCATTTTCAGAAAAAACCCTAGTTTGACTTTATCCCTGTAGAAAGTTTGTCTTTTTAATTTTTAATTTTTAAATGCTAATCCATTTGATCAGCTGAAGCAGAAGTTCCACTTTTACTTAGGATTTCCTGTTCTTTTAATACCTTTTATTGTTGCTGTTAAGTTAGGTCCTACGATAAGCTGGGGATACAGACCATGATTATATTGCACAAGGTACTATACACAGGACATTGCTAACTTCAAGTCTTCAGTTATCAATCTATTGCTGCAATATTTTGGTTGATAGCACAGCAGCAAGAAAACAAATACCAGTTTTAATGAATTATTTAAAAATAGACATTTTCCATGGATTCTAAAAAAAAATATAGATACTGAGCTAAGCTTTTGACAACTTGCAGTTGTCATTATGGATTTTGTGATGGACAGATTCACAACAGCAAGGAGAGTTTTAAGAACCTTGTGACTGAAATTATCTTCATTTTCCTGGCAGCTCTTATGGGCATGCAGTGTATGCAACGAGCATTGAGTGCCCTTCATTATGTGCTGAAGTGGATATGTGACTGTGCCAGGAATCCTGCCCCACTAATAGCTTGTTCCAACAATGGAATGAAATCTGTAGCAAGTCCTTCAGATAGACTGTTTCTCCAGATAGGATACTCAAGGTGTGTCCTTGCTCATTTTATTGTCCATTATCAGTTCACTGCTGCCTTAGCATGGTGGAAGGACTTACCTTTCTGTGTTTTGGGACCTAGAAGACAGTGAACAGAGAAGTAGTCACAAGAATCTGTTCATAACAGCCTAGCAGCTTCCTTAGTACAACAACTGTGGCAGCATAGGAAGTAAACTGACAAATAGGAAAAATTCTGAAGGATACTGGAAGCAGGCAGTGCAGTCTGCAATGCCTGGCATGATCAAAATACAGAGAGAGAAGTGATGAGAGGGAACTGTTGGCTGACTCTACCACAGTATGGAGAAACTCTACTTCTCTAAATTCTAGTGGCTTAGCACATGTGTTTCTAACATAGTTACAGTATATCAAATTCTACTTTATCTCTCAACTTTCATCGAGGCTGGAATTAATAATGCACTTTAGAATTTGGCCCTTGATTGATACTGTGGTTTGGCTGGAATTTGAATTACCATATCTCTGTGCCAGTACCAAATGTGCCGAAAATATATTCCAAGGAGAAATGATCCTACCGTTACCACATCCTGAACTACAGTTTTACTTTTATTTTCCTTACCATTCATAAGTATGTTTGTGCTTGCTTCAAGGTCTATTCCACAGTTTCCTGAAGTGTGAATTTAAGAACCCATTTACTTCTACTGTGCTTATCCTATATGTTCTGCATGTGACAGGACCCTGGTGCTCAAGCATTTCTGAAATAAACAGAAACTTACAGGACTTTCTTCTTTCCACAGTTATGCAAAATTATGCAGAATCAGGTCCTTTGATACCTATTTATACACTCCTTGTGCTCTCCTACTGCATTCCAACCAGATGGGTAGATAAGCTCCTTTTATTTAGGATAAATGGATCATAAATACCCTAAATTTGGATCCTGGAGGTAGTCTCAGTGTCTCACTGGAAGAGTCTGCAAACACATGATCACCATAAAGCTGAGAGCTGCACATCCAGGAAGGATGCAAATGCCGCAACAAGATGATCTTTCCCTGTCTATAAAAATTCTTTCATTAATGCATGATGAATAATTCCAAAGGGCTTGTCAGGCTTCTCAAGACCAGGCAGATGCAACACTGAGAATCGTAACAGGCCTCATATATTCTTATGTTTCATGATAAGCATCTGATGTATGTGAAACCTGACAGCTGTTGTGGCCCCATTGCTAGAACCAGAAGAGATCCTTAATGACTGTGAGTATATTTCTGGACCCCTCAGGCTCATATTATATATTCTACCTTCTTTCTTGTTCCAGTCAGCAACAAAAGAAAATAAACAAGAAATGACTGAATGAATCCAAGGGAAAAAACATATTATGGTACAGTTATCCACTATTTTATCCATATATGTTGCATTCTCATTTGTGCTGTCCTTGTGCTGAAAAAAGGGCACATCTGCCTCCACTGTCTTTTTTCAGATTTAAGGTGCAGTGACAAAACTTACTCTAATTTTTATCAGCTCACCAGACAATAACATAATATCTGCTACTTCTGACTCAGCACTGAGGGTCACAGACCAAGGAATTGTTTTTTTCTCCTGAATAAACTTTTTTTTTAATGTGACAGCCTCGAAGGAGAAATGTGATGGCTATCTTGAGGTATGTCTGCGTTAAACTGACCTCAGTTGTACACAACTGGATTCACTTCTTCTGGTCAAAACCAGTTCATCAGTAGGTTCCAGTGTTTGAAATTTCAGTGTTTGCACAACTAAAAAAAAAATCAGTAATGTCAAAACTTGTGATATTTATTAATACTGGTGTTGTTTGCTAGTGTCAAAATTTGAATGTTTACTTTAATTTGAGTTGAAAATTAAAAAAATACCGTTATTTATTGCAATAAATTGAGAGAGTCTTTGAGGCCATTAATCAGTTGATGTACCCATGGCCAAATTTGCGGTGTTTAAGAGATGAAAGCAGAGAGAAAAGATCTGTGGTGGTTTCCCTAGGACACATGTAGGTTGGCTATGCTGACAGTATGCTATACAGCTACTGTGTGTTTCATTTATGAGGCCAGAGATGGATCTTTTTCCCACCAGTGTGCATCAGGCTGTGTGAGCTTTGATTGTCACCACACATATCATGGCAGATAACCACTATGTTCCTAAATGATGTGGCTGTTGGCAGTATTTATGCTGCTCCACATTGTCCCTGCAGTCCCAAAGGATCTGAGAGAGCAGTCAGTGGACTGGCTACAAGGGGACATAACTGTGAGGGACAGACTGGATGTTGTGATAATCAGTTCTGAATTTTTGTGTGATTTAGGTGCACGGTGTCATTGTCAAAGGATCCTTAGTGTCCCCTGGTCTGAAAATATGCCTATGTGTCCCCTCTCCCTCCTGTTTCCTAATGTCAAATGCAGGAGTAACTAGAGTTCATTACACTTGCCTTCTGCTCTAGAATTTAACACAGACTTGGTGGCAAAAATAGTCGGAGAGGAAGAGGAGGTACATCTTAAAATCAGGCCCAGAATGTCTCAGCTGAAGCATGGGTACATCATCTGATTAATGGCCTCAAAGCTCCTGAGCTGTGCTCCAAGTCAGTATAACAATACAGGTGATTATCCTTTTCTTGTCACAGTTCTTATTTGCCAGTCTGGAACTAGTCAGACAGTGAAAAAGTCTGTTCTTCTTGCTGAGCTTCAGTTGATTGCATTTAAGATGACTCTTCAACCACACAGTCCCTCATATTGCGTTCCCTGCATAATTTGCTCAATGAACTTCTAATAGTATCAGCATATTCCTTCAGACTTCAGAGTATTGTGCTGATAAAGTCCAGTAATTCCTGTGAGGGTTTTTTGGACATAACTGTAAGTAATGTAATTTTTGGTTTTCCTTTCATACTTTGTCGCCCTTGCTGTGAGGAAACATCTACTATTTTTCAGCTTGGTTTTCACTACTTCATCTTAAAGTCATGGTAACTCAGGTAATGAGAAGCAGCCATGAAAAGATCAGAAAGATAAAACCTGAATCCTGACACATATCTTTTTTTATTTTTTTCAAATAGTATGCTGTGTCTGTTTTTCAATTGCAGATTCACACCAAGTCCTGCATCACCTCTGTGCATTCTGCTGCTTCCCATTGTGTTGTACTCAACCATTCCCTCTGTTGTCTTCTTTCAACACGTGCTGGTATTTGTAGTGATAATCAGTTCATGCAGCGAAATGCAGAACTATTCCTCTAGCCCCAAAGGAGCAGTCAGCTCTTCAAATTTGAGTTTAAGGAATTTCAGACAAATGTGTCATTTTGCCTCAGAGACACTTGAGAGAGCTTTCAAGGCCATTCTTGAGAAGTGTGAAAACCAAAGCAAATGTGAATGTCATGAGGGAGAGGGGTTTGCCTAAGAAAAATATATTCTTGTCTTCCTGCTCCTATGCTGGCTTTCTCTAGATAGTTAATCAACTTGAAGTGCATTCAGACTGAAAGCTTCTAGCCTTTGTAAAAGGGAGAAAAAAATCACCAAACTATCTTTTTAATGCAAAAATATAGACTTCGGCTGTTCCAGGGCCAAATATTTTATTTCATATACTGAGACCTATAAAGCTGGAATCTTGCACGCGTTTCTTATTTGATGGGAGCGTTGCCAGAGATTCTAGAACATGAAGTTTGTTCCTTGGCTTATCTTTAATATGTGTTAGTTTAGGATGTGTGAAAAAGACTGATGATTTCACAAACCCTGAAGTAGCTGGTTTAATGTTATGTAGTGCATGTTGCTTCACTAAACAAATCTATTGAAGTTTCTTAATGTTTCCTTGAAACCTGATTGTAAGGAGCAGTTTTCTTACCTTCCTTACTGATACACTGGGTTAGATAAGCTCTTCTATGTGTGGTTTACCCACATCTTCAAATGATAAACAGAACTCAATGGTAAAATATTCAGATGATGTGTTCTATTAGAAATAGGATCATAAAATTCCTTTTCACTCATGTCTTCGGCCATAATTTGCACAGAATCACAAAGGTGAGAAGACAAAGTAGTCAGTCTGTAAAATTACCTTATTGAGGCAGTTTGTAAGGACTGAAATAGGGTCTTGTTAAATTTGTCATAGACATTTTCTTTACCATTTCCAGCTTTGATAAAACAGTCCATTTTACTAAAAATGGCACTTACATGTTTTGCTCACTTTCTGCATTGCTATGCTTTCTGCTATCACATATCTGCCATATGTGAAACATACTGTGCCCCAGTGAGTTCACTAGTTTGGAAATGGGATATGAAGTTCCTCAGATTCTCAGCTGCGTCTATGAACCCACTTCTGTAACCAAATGTTGCCTTTCAGTGACCTATGTGAAAGAGGTGGCTTGGGTCAGAACCACAAGTTGGCTCATATCAGTATCACAACAACCACTAAAACACCATTTAACAGAAAGCCCAGCTGAGAACCTAGTGCAAAACAAAAAGGTCAACTCAACTTCTGCTTCACTTATACTCTTTAAAAGCAAAATTCCAATTGCAATGAAAGGTTGCAGAGCCAATCTTTTGTTACTTTGAGGTAAGAGGAGCTGCTGCTGAGGCATATTTCTTTGGTTCTACATCAGTCAGGAAATGGTTAAAAAATAGTTTGGATTTGCATGGATGTACTGTCAAATCTTGATCTGTAAACACATTTTAGCAGCTTCTGAAGCCTTCAACTTCTTAAATTTGTGACAAGATGTGTTAAATTTGTACTCATGGTTTGGGGATGCTTTAAGGAGAGCAATACAATCTGCTGTTGGATCAAAGCTGGCATGACCAATGGTGTTCTAGTGAGAGGGAGTTTTGTGTTACTGATACTCGGAAACAAGACAGAGAAGGAGTTTGCTTGTTTCAGGGGTCATTTTTTTTTCAGAGCAGTGAA
The DNA here is from genome assembly GCF_003031625.1 of Empidonax traillii. Taxonomy (NCBI): domain Eukaryota; kingdom Metazoa; phylum Chordata; class Aves; order Passeriformes; family Tyrannidae; genus Empidonax; species Empidonax traillii. The sequence goes on along the minus strand of NW_020955832.1, from coordinate 244,897 downwards.
GGATGAGTGTGTCATTATATCACCAACAGGAGTACGTGAGAATTTTACACATTTGTTCAATGCTATAAAGGTGAATTTCTTATTTCTACAGTAAAAGATTATTCCCATTGAGTAACAATGTTGACTGCAAAGTGCTGTTGCCCTTCACACTTGTTTATATGACAGCTTTTGTTGACTTTCTTGTTTAGCACAGTAAGAAAACTTTCTTTAATAAGCTTTAAAAACTGCTAAGAGTTGTCAAAGGATAATAAATAACTGCTAGTAGAAGTATGCAAATATGAAAGTGGAAACTCATTTGAAAATTTTGAAGACTATTTATTCAGTTTTTAATGAAAAGTCGGACCTCAAAAATTAGTCATGCTTCTGGGTCATAGCAAATGGACAAATACAAAGAAACTTGTGGAGAAGTTATAATTTATGGAAACATTTCTAGTCTCATCTAGTATATTTAAGGAGTGGAGAACTCATATGAGTGACTAAACCTTTGTTTTTTCTTCCCCAGCCTAAATTTTACTGAGTTCTTATCTTCAGAAACCTTGGGTTGCTGCAAAGTCCGACAGCAAATAAACACACAACTAACTCACCCTGGACTGAGTGCAAACAATTCTGTGTGGGATCAAGGAATATACAGAGTTTCTGAAAGAAAAGGAAAATATTTTTTTTTTATGTTTGTTCATTAGGAGAAGAAAGGTACAGTTATTGCATGCATACCACAGCAATCCCAGGCTATCTGAAGAAGAGACATGTCAGCTTTGCTACTTGGAAAAAGATTGGAAGCGATTCTGCAGGAATCATCTAACCTGTTTAGTATTACAGGCTGTGGTATCATGTCAGTACCTAGCTAGGCACATAAGTGCTGTCGCATTTTCATTGTTTTCCTCACAAGAATGGCCTTGAACATGGGAATGAGGAAATGGATGACTGCGTGCTTTTCTGGTATAAGGAGAAATTGTTTTCTGATGGCCAAAGTACATGGAGGAACACGTTGCTAACCATCTCCAGCCTCACAACCTAGTGCTAATTTAGTTTTCTCAGGTTTTTGATTGCTAACTTCAGCTGTACTGTTTTTTTGTAATTACAGAACTGTACATGTGCAAATAGAATGTGCAGTGGATAAAAACATGTACTTCTAATATGAATTGTATGCCTTGACTAAATAACACCATTGAATCAGTGGAGAGAAAGTGAACAGAAGAAGCTTGGCAAAGCGAAGGCTACATCTGCAGTGCTGCAGCTCTGGTTTATCAGTGGCGTGTGTTTCACTCCTTGTACATTGATGCTAAAAATATACTTTGTCTCAACTTATTCTTAAATGCTGTAATCATTCTTGGAGCTCATAGGTGAGAAGTACTTCTTAAGAAGCCAATTTTGTATGCTGAGTAATTCAAGCACTCTGGACTTTTCTGCTGGTGTTCATTTCTTTAAGGTAGACTCCACTGAAGTCAGGGTTAAAGGAAGCTTGCAAGGTGGATTTTCAACAGGGGAACGAATTAGAGGAGGCAGTGTAGTAAGATACCTTCCCTACTGTGGACCTTAGATGACCATGCATGGTGCAGAGATGTCCAATTTTCTATGCCTTGTTTCTGATGTCCTCTTTTCTGTCTTCATGTGCTACTTATAAGTGCTGTGTTTCTTCCTTAAAAACTTGTGTAGCTACAGTTTTATGTTGATCCTCTGCCTGGGATATTAAACTGCCCGAGCTTTTTTTTTTTGTGTAGAGTGAATTGATTTCTGAAATTCCATTATTGTCAAAATGTCTCAATGTGACACAGACCTCTGTTAGCCCTTTGTCTCCTAATGTATGTAACAACCTTTATTAGTATTGTAATGTCTTTGGTTCCTTTCTCAAATGCAATGGAATTGCCTGCCAGATGCTTGATAGGGCTGCAGAATATCTTTGTATGTTCTCTAGGTGCTGCTGTCCTTATTAAAGTCCTTTCTGGTTGCCCAGAAATTATCAGTGTACCCTTTCATATTATTGTTTCCCCCTGCTGCTGCTTGCAACACCTGACTTTTGTTTCTGACAAAAAGTCAGTCTCTTCTTCATTTATAGAATAATCTTTCCAAAGTGCCTTTATTTCATTTTATCCTTCTTCTTTTCTGCACTCCCTTCCTGCAATGTGTGCTACATGGGTATACTTCAAAACCCTCAGCACTCGCCAGCAAGGTCTGAGCTCGATCTTTTATTTCTGGTCCTTAGTTTTTGGTTTGATTTCACTTGTTTTTAAAATCTAGTTAATGAAACTCCATCTACCAAAGTTCTTTATACCTTTTAAAATTAATTCTTTTATATTTGTATGTCATTGTATACCTTCTTAAACCTTACTGCTGCATGACATCATTTCGAGGATTTACTGGGACTAGATTTCTCTTCTACCTTTTTTGCTTTCATAGTTTCAGAAGCAGTGACCACTGTTGCACATAGCTATCTAGACCTGTGGGCTACCTCTGTTTCTTAGAAAATTTTTGTTCTGAGAGCCTAGACCTATAACATAAATCCTATTTCTTTGTTAGAAAACCAGATCATTAGTAATACTTATAATGACCAAATGCACATAGTTCAGTGGAGTTATTGCTAATTATGAACTCTTCTTTTGTAATTTCTGTTTTTGTCTGCATGTTGCTGCAAGATGTCATCAGTGTAAGGTTACAGTTCCCAAACAGTATGTACTTTCTTCTAAAATGTCAGATTCAGCAGTACCTACACATATGAAAATCAGGAAACAAAGTAAAGTTAGGGTACTTTCAGATACAGACTTCACAACCAGGAGATTTAGTTAAAATATTCTGAGCGAATCTTAGCAGCTCTCTTCCTGGAGCTCTCTTACTGGGAGTACCTGGGTGATGTCTCAGTTGTCTGTTTTAGGGTACTTCTGTTAAATGGAGATGTAATGAATGATGCAGTTTTTAACTGGAGAAAGCAGTCAGAACCATGATACATGGTGGTGCGTGGGTCCTGCTATGCCTTGTTTATGGGCAAACATTCACAATACCATAGCTGTCTTCCAGATTACCAGTAGCATTCTCACTGTGATCAATCAGACTTCTGAATAGGAAATCACACCTTGTCCTGCAGTTGCAGGGGCTTAGGAACATGAGAAATGGGATTCAGAGAGTCATTGTGGGCTCCTATTATTTGTCCTGCATTCTGCTTCGTGATATATGATCAGTCATTCTCATGTGTTTCCAAAGACTTTGTGCAACTTGATCTATTTTCAGGCAAATCAATCCCTTTTCCATTGATTGAAAAAACTTGTAGGGTTCCAGTTTAAAAAAACATGATATTTGCTGAACTGAAAAAATAACTGAATGAGCTTGGGGAAACACAGTGCTTGCAGGCCACACTCAGATAAGAGGTCAATACTCTGCATGCCCACAACAGGCATTCAGCAGTGGCAGCAGCAGCAGCACTTTTCACATTCCCTTAAACCTGCCTAATCCTTCTGGCTAAGGGATTTAGTAGAAACTATTGCAGAGATACAAACTGTACTGTTTAGAGTGTTCTCACCACTGCTTCTTGCAAGGGACAGGGCATTTTCTGAAAGAGGCTATTCTGGAAGTCTAGCAGGGCTGGTTTATCATGGCACACCACATTCATGACTCTTTTTGATGCTGAGACTGAGCTTGACATTCAAAGAGGGTAGAGAGTGGGCAGATAGTTTCTGACACAGGTAGTTGTTATGTGGCTTTGGGAGAATTACTTTTAGAAGCATGAAAACTCTTGTAATCACTCTGCTTTCTGATATATGGGACTACTCTGCATTTCTGAGCACAATGCTATTATTTTACAAGAAATCCCAATCATCCTCTCTTCGCTTCCCCAGCCTGGACTAAAAGTGAACAGAAAATCAACGCTGCTTTTCCATCCAACTGGTATTGGAAGCTGTTAAAGGAACTGTGGAGGGAGATTGGGTGGGGTAAAATAGCACCCTAGGCTGTATCCTTGCAAGTGCTTTTTATTGGGCACAAGGATGGGGAGGCCATAACAGTGCTGGTAGCCCACTCTTGGTGATGGTGCCATGGGATCAGCTGGGAAAGCAGAGAACAATAAATCTACTTGAGGTACAGTTTCAACACGGTGCTCCAAACAAATGGGCCAAATGGGTACAATTTTGACACCTTCAAGTGTCATCTCTGTCTTTCTGCCTTCTTCCCCCCCCCCCCCGAATATCAGTGAGTATTGATCACCATTTATCACAGGTAATGGTCAACAGGAGGTTGAAACCCTAACTTCTAAGGAAATCTTCCCAGCCTTCAACCAAATTTTGTGAGTAATCGTATTTCCTTTGTGTGTCAAATCGCAACATTTTTTAATTTTCTTCAGGAGAAAGGACTAGGTGACAACATGCTGAGAGAATTGTAAAAAATTAAAAAATAAGGGAGAAAGGCAGTGAAATAAAGATTCAGAGAGGAGTATGGCATCAAAATACAGACCAGGTAAGAGCTAGGCAACATTTTAAAACGTTCTTCATCTTCGGAAGGAGTAGCTGATAGATCAGGTGGAATAATCACTGGAGGATTGGCAGCTGGTGCCAGATGGAAACACTGCACTGTGTCCTTTGTAATATGCTCCAGATTGTAACAGGATCTTTTAAAGGTTCAAGAGTGTTTCAATAGGAGATGGGTGCTATGTAACCACTGAGGGGGCACTTCAGTACTCTGGCCTATACGTTGATTCTCAACCCTGTGTGCCCATTAAATGTAGAAGTACACGTGGAGCACAGCTGTTCATTTATTTTCCTTTGACAGGAGTTTAGCATGCAAGCATCAAACCCACTCAGAAACTGAGATCAATGACAGGCAATTGGAGACAGATGGCAGGAAGGTGTCAGAGCTTAATCAAAGCTATGTCTGAGTTGAAGCTGAAGAACTAATTGTAGGTGCGTTTTAAGAAAGCATGCAGATTTTGGAGCACTTTGAAGAAGAGATTTTTAATACAAAAAGGCTTTACAACTTACCCACGACAGGTGCTTCAGTATCCCCCTTCTAGCCACTAAGATTGTCACTACTTTTTACTGACTAATGCTGAAAAATTTCAGATTACTGTCTTGTCCTCCCTTGCTTTTTTTGGTAGTCATTATACCTCATTTTTATAGCACTCCAGACTGCAAAACCCAGCCTGGGATGTCTTTGTCCTGACCAAATGCAAGGGAGGGGAAGCACAAAATTTTATGTCTGATCTGCAGCATGAGAGCACAATGGTAATCTCAGTCCTGCTGGTTTGTGGCATGTGCAGTTGAATTGATAGACTCCCTCTGATTTATCACCAAAGTAGCAATGAAAATTCAGCTGACAATACATACTTTGAATTTCTCTCTGGGTGTTACAAAGCTACTTCTGCAGTAGTTACTTTCACACCAAATTAAAGTGATTTTGTGAAGACACGTTTAACAAGTGAGGCTTTTAAAGTGGTTTATCATGGATGTCTGCTTGAAATCAGTCACTCTAGCTCATTTCTTCTCTGGGAAGAGGTGGCCAAGTGTCCAGATCTGACATACCTCCCCTGAGGCTTTCTTTCTTGTGCTTCTGGCCATTCCTCAGCTTCAGTGAGATATTGAACTATATGCACAACTGCTTTTTCTCTAGAAACCCATAGACTTTTTGCATCTGATGGGCAAAGCTGTCCCTCTTTGCCTGTGGCATTTTCATATGACAGCTAGGATCATCTTTTACAGCTAAGGAATAAAGGCATAATGTAACCTTTCCATAAAGTAATATCATTCACATGCATGCTTTCTGCAGAATTTCACATCTGTAGTGTGATTCCATCTATGTGTTTAATACACTCGCAGTCTTAGCATAAAGGAATTCTGGTCTCTATTTGAACATTTCTGTTTTTGTTATTTGAAGACTGGCTTTAAGATATGGAATAATGTAGAAATCTTCCTTAGAAAGCTTCCTTATCTAGACATAGACAGGGGAAAAGTAGGAGAAGGGTGTCTTGGGAGTGAGTAAATCCATGTGTTCGGGGTTCCAAATATTTAAAAAAAAAATAAAATTTTTAATATGTATTCCAACACTGTGGAAGAGGATATATTAAAATATATACACAGGATATTGTACAAGTATACTTCTGCCTAGGCTATGTTTCTGCAGCAAGTTCAGAACAATTGGCAAAACCATCTCCCAATTCCTGTCTCAGCAATATCTCACGTCAGAAATGTCTAGAACTCTTAGGCTTTTAAAAGCTGTGTTCTCATGTGGTATGATGAGTCAGTTGAGTCATACACTTATTTTGAGGATATACAGTAGGCCTGTGTTTACATTAGACTCACCAGGAACATCAGTGAGAGTTCATAATTTTTCTTTATTGATAGTACATGTGATCATGTGAAACCATTGGGAATTAGAACTGTTCTCTGGACAGTATGCACAGTTTAAATTGCTGACAGCAGAACTCTGTTTTTACTTTAAAGCATTTTCTCTTTGCCTTTTTAAATTCTGGAGTCAACTGGGGTTTGTCTTCATGTTCAACCACAACTTGACTCAAGCTATTCCAGTAATTATTGTCCTAGTTGTGTTGGGTGGATGTCTTCTTTGTGCATTTAGAAAACCCTGGAGACATCTATGTTGTGATTTCTCCTAGTCAAAGACATACTCTGTTGATAATTATCTGATCATTATAAAGACAGACTAGCCAACAGGTTGCCTTTTGTACAACCATCGGAGACTCACTTTACTCTGTTTACTTCTATTTTCCTAAAATTCCTTCTCATTTTCTTTAGGCTATAATATCTTCTAAGCTAGGATTGCTTCTGCAATTGTACAGCAGTTGGTATACCTCTGTCTTGTCTTCTGTTTGGCCCTCTAGTGATCTACATTTTCAACAGAGCAACCTGGGCAGATTGTTCCTTGCAAACGTGTTTTTCTAAGCGAGCATCTCCAGTCTTGTAACACCTCTGGCAGAAATTGTTTGCTGGAGAACTTAAAGCTTTTTACCACCTACTACTTCCTGATCTGATGCAGTCTGTTGAGGAATACATTCAGAGCAGGTAGCTCAGTGTGCAGCTGCAGATTAAGCTCTGGGGGGCAAGAAGCCATGAATTGGCATCGACCATTTGCACAACGAAGGGTGCGGGGACCTGTGGTGCCAGACAGGTGACCAGACACTGTGGAGCATATGACCCAAACTTTCTTGTGTGCAGAATTTAGGAGTAAAAAAAAGCCAGGGTTTTCTTCGTTTGGGGTCCCTCCTCTGAGGTACTCAGATTGAGCTGTTATTTTGTTGTTGCATCACGATTAAATTATTTTAAAGAATTTAGATATCTGAGAATCTGCTATGGGAAACCTAAGGTTGAGCTGGTAAGGAAAGCTAGTCTGACTGTGAGTGTGGGCTGTTGCAGCTGCAGAGGGAGTTTCCTTAACACAGTCTGCCCTGCAGCTTATTCTCTTGCTACAGGCAATCTGGAATTTCTGGTGGTCTCTCTTGGACTCAAAGGAAAAAAGAGTTTTTCCTGACACTTTCAGGATAACCACCTTTAAAAAACAAGCTGTGAAACCATTATCAAGTTCCTGCTCAAATGCTATAGCTTCCCATAAGGAGCAAATTCCCAAACCAGGTAAATAAGTATGCAGCTTGTGAAGGGGCTCTGTTTCAGCAAATTATTTATGAAAGCATTAATAAAGCCCAGCTAACATCTTTACTTAGGCTTATAACTTGCTTTCTGACTGCATTATAATATACATTTTTCTTTCGACGAATCAAACATCCCTCGTTGTTTCCCCTTAGGTTGCATTTTCTTTATTAATGCTTCCAGATGTCAGCTGAGCCAGGTTTCCAGGTAGGTACAATGACACAGTGGTGTACTATAGTAAATTCCCCAAGCTCGCACTCTGTGTCTTCAGTACATTGGATGCAGTGAACCTTGGGGGCCCTTATTTTTATGACAGCAATAAATTCACCTAGTGAGACGAAGACTTATTTTACAACTGTTCCCTTTGATGATGGTAGCACTGTATAGTGCAAAGCCAGTAAAAGTAGACATGCTTAAATAGTACAAAGTTTGAAACAGGAAAAAAAAACAAACAACTGTGATTGCTGTGGAAAAAAGCTTGAGCTATTCAGCTGCCCAAAAGCAGTAGAGGTGGGTTTTACCATATGACCACTCGTCGGACTCTGAATCTGTTGAAGGAGAGTAGCAAAGCACACTACTCAAAGCCCCCTTAAGCTAAAAGTCTATCTTGTATAAGCACCAGTATAGCACTAGGGTTCATTTGAACACTCTGTCAAGGATCAAGGCCTGTGATTAAAGAAAATGACAAATAATTAAAAATGTTTCCCAACCTGATAAGCAAAATGTGACGTGCAGAGACGAGACCTGAGGTCATGTTTGCTGTCGGAACTCTTTGGTAGTTATCCATTATGGAATTTATTTGGGCCAGGGCAGATCAAATCTAAACCATTTTATTGGCTCAATCTTGATAAGAATTTCATTTTGTGGTAATTTTTTTAGCCATAGAGTTAGCTCCAAAAAACAACATTTAAAAGAAAATAAAAAACGTAATTCTCTTATGGTTGAGAGTTTCTTTGTCTGGTTGTCATGGTTTTGTTTGTCCTTAGAAACGAAGCAGGAATTTTCCCTTCCCCCTGCCCACAGTGTGAAAGGAATGCTCAATAGGCAGGTTGGCTGTGGCTTGGGCGATTAACTAACACAAAAGAAGTGGGTGGTAAAACCCCACTCCAAGTTGATGACCCCCAAGATCTTGTCTGTGGGGAGGGGTAAGGTAAGGAGTTGGGTTTTTTTACTTTTTTTTCTCTCCTCTCCTGGGAAACGAGGGGGAGGAGTTCTGTTGCTGCTGAAGCTGGAACAAGGTTGAAGTAGCAGGAGCTCGGGAGTGTCTTTGCTTTTGGCGTGACTGCCAGCTGGGAATATTGCTTGGATTTTCATTGGTAAGGAACTGTTTGGAAGGCCTCTCCTCCTCCATTTTTTTTTTTTTTTTGGCAGCAGTTCTTGTGTACAGCAAAGGAGAGGGGAAGCCACACCAAACGATTCAGCCAGCAGGACAGAGTGAGTTCCCGTTGGGAAGGACCTTTTTCTTTCCTTCCCTCCTCTCTCTCCCCTTTCCCAGTGGGGGAGAGGGAAGACCTCCATTTTTCAGCTTCTCCAGCACACCCAATACGGTGTCCCCACACATGGTGACCACCAGCAATACAACAGTGCCCCCTGCTGACCAGCACAAAGCACTGCAAGTTCTACATCTCCACTGATCCAACAGCGCTTCCTGCTGACTGTGGTTAGAATTGTACCAAAGGGTGCCAACTGAACAGTTTAACTTTTTTTTATTTGTTTATTTGTTGGTTTTGAAGGGGATTACTTTGGGGTATAGGATTATTGTTTGATTGTTTTACTTGTGTTCTTTTTTTGTTTCTGCCAGTACGCATATATCTTTTAATAAAGGGCTGTTATTCTTCCTTTTTCCACATTTTTTCTCAATTGGAGCCTCTTAATTTTGGATTTACAATTGCTTAGAGGGAGGAGTTTGGGTCTTCCTCATAACTCATCCTCAGCAAAACACTTGTGACTCATTTAAACCGAGACACTGGTAGAAAAAAAAATACATCCAATAAGAAACATTTCTATGCTGATTATTAGTTGATCATATTTTTTGACAGATAGGTTATATGCCATGAAAATAGTGCATATGTGTGTGTGTGTCACCTTTATCTAATTATGGGACAGTCAGTTTGCTGCTAAAAAAATAGAAAGTATGGATAAGAGCAGAGATTAACTAATGGCTACTTTTAAAGCCCATGGACAGGGTGAGTCCATTTTCAGAAGGTTAAATAGCAGAAGTAATGGAGTTTGTCAGTTTACCGTTCAGTCAGGTTTTCAGTCCTGTTACAGGCAAGATTCCCTCACACATTTCTTCATCATAAATACTGATTTGAATATCATTCTTGCAAATTGTCTAAATTATACCTAGCAGATTCCATGGGAATGTGGCCCCTTTTGTGCTCAGTCTATGGATAATTAATATCAGAAGAACTCTTCAGATTCCAGGGTCTTTTGTATCACTAAGTGCATTTAAAGGATTTATTGAAAGAGCAAATGGGGTCTGGAAGAGGCAGGCAGCTTACCCTACTGGAAGATGTACTGTCCTAAGCTTATTTCTCCCTAGTTTTAACTCTTAACTCTTAAAGATACTTAATTCTTTTGTCCTTCACTCTGTCTACTGTCAGGTTTGATTTATGTAATGAATGCATGGTGTAATATGAATGTGTTAGCAGTGTTTATAACTGAAGAATTACCCCTACAACTGCAAGCTCTGCTCTTTCAGGTCTGCAGAGAAGGAACATAATTGTGGATGTAAATAAGGCATTTGTACAGGCTTTAACTCAGAATACATCTGTAACTGAGACACCAGGACACATACACTGGAATGTTACTAGATACTCTTTTTCAAGGATTAATTTCTTAGTTTAGACAATGTAGAATATAAATCTTCACCACAATAAAGTTCAAGAGCTGGCAAATTCATCACAGAAAGACCCTGAAAAGCTAGGTAAGTTTTGCATACCCAAAATTAGCCTGAGATGAGACTTGATTACAAGACATCAGTACTTTCAAGACAAAACTACTAAATAATAAAGTCCTCTTTAATCTAGCAGGGAAAGACAGGAAGGAAACTAATAGCTGAATGTTTTATCAAGAGAAATTCAGATTAAGAATTGGTGCCTCATTTCTAAGAGTGAGATTGATTAATCACTGGAACAAATATTAAGGGACATGGAATCCTTTTGTCTTGAAGCCTTCAAGTGAAGACAGGGCATGAAAAACATATTTCTAGAAGATATATTTTAGTAAAAAGAAAAGAAATCACCACCTCAATACATAGGTGGTGATAAAATTTAAGGGCATGCACTACACAGAAGGTCAGACAAGGTGCTCTGATAGTCCTTTCCAGTGTTAAACTTCTGAGTGAAAGCAGACCAAGAGCGAGAGCTGATTCTCAGTATTTTCAAAAGCTGAATAAATTGTCAACATTTATCACCCTGCCTGTAATTTCAGCTTTATGCTTGGGCAACACAAAAACACGGAATCCAGAACACTCGAGCTGCAATTGCATTATATGGAAGGCAGACAAAGTTTTATCATCTAGCACTAGACTGCTGTTGTACCCTGGAAAAAATACGTCTGCTCTGGCAAACACTGAATCTAATCTGCTTTATGCAAAATAGAACAAGAAGGAAGAAAATATACGCACATAACAGCACTCCCTGTCTGACAAGAAATATGTTTGTGTCTTACTCAAAGAAACAGAGCTGCCTGCATATTCATGAGGTAGGTACATTCAGGCCCCCATAGGCACAGAATTTGATTAACATACAGTTTGTTCATCACTTGCTGGAAATTGACATTCCCCAGAAATTAAATGTGATAAACCACTATCAGAAGACCCTGCACTTCCATATGCATTATTGAGCGAATGTACAAGTGGAAAGGTCAGGTAGGAAAAGGAATTGTTCAAAGTTATCCAAGGGTATGTAAAGGAGAGGAATGACATGGCATTTCTGGCACTGGGCATTGAAAGATACAACAAGAGGAGGTTTTAGCAAGTTTTATCCTTGCAAGGGATCCACATGGGATGGTAGAAAAACAGCGGCTTCACTGATGGATCAATTATAACTGAGCTAGACTTTGGTAAAGTTCAGCCAACATTTCAGGATGAATTCCTCGAAAATAGTCAAATCATATACAGAAGGCAATTTCTATGAGAGAATACTGGTGAGTTTGTATCACACACATAGCTGATGCAAGAAAGTAAAGAACAGGGAGGTCGGCAGAAGTGAGGCACTTATTTGTATTAAGTCTGAATTTCTAGAAAATCACACATTTATGTGTGAGCTGCACTTTATGTGTAATATCTGGAAATCTGTGAGTAAGTACACGCTTAGAAAACATGGATAGGCTTATGCATGTGTTTTAAATACTGAGAAAAGCCTTAGACTGACAAGTAAAAGATTTAAATACTGGACTGTTTGTGTGAAATAGTGATATTTGGTTATGTGTCCTTTATAAAGCAAATATTATATAAAATTTGAGCTCCTTCAGAGATTAAAATAATGCTAGTTACATTGCTTGCACTTTGCCTATTGAGTTTCAGTATTTTCTGGGGGAATGCAATGAATTTTGTCAATGTTGAAGACCAATGAGGGATACCAACAGTTTTAGAGGAGACTTGTCACTTCTATAGCAGTATAATTTTCTTTTGCAATTCACCTTCTTAATACTCAGATATCTGTGTGAGTGGTTGTTTCAAGTACGCAGGGGAAAACTGCCTTCTTTTGTTTTCCTTTCTGGTCACAGCACCATTTTGCTAAAGTCTTCATTGGTGTAAGAAGCTCTAAAAAAACTTGGAAGTTGAACAAATATGTGTCTTTGTATTTTTGTGACTGTTTTAGTCAGGATAATATCACCCTGTCAGACTAGTTTTAATTTAATGTAGCTCTTTTGTTTATACTGAAATGTTTCTGGCCCCAAAGAAGGAATTGTCTGAAATGCACTGGTGAAAATATATCTTTTAGTTGCCTGCTCTAAAGAGCATTGGAAAGAGAATGTCATGGCAGATAGCACTATGTCTTTTAAAAATCACAGTTTAGGTCAGAGGAAGAATTTTGTCTTCTATTCAATTTTATAAGGTTTTTTCAATAAAGTCTTTTTCATCTGTGAGTAGTACAAGAGGGCTGGAGAGAACCTGTCAGAAAGCTGGAAACTGTTCATCCAGTGATTTCAGATGTATTTCTAGAAGAAAGTAAAAATATCACAAAGGGAAATGTACCCCACTGTCATAAATGCTGTGAACAAAGTGTGATAAAGGGATCACCACGCAAGGCAAGCAAGACACTTCAGAGCTCAGGAAGCAGGTGACTGTTCAGCATGATAGAACAAATCAGTTTAATAGAGGCAAGATACACAAAACCAAAAAATTAACAGCTCAGCTAATTGGAGACTTACTCAGCATGCAGCACCACAGCAGCAAGGAGTTTAATTTCCTGTATGTACAGAGGCCCACAATACTGGTCTTAAATTGTTAAGAACACATTAATGTCTTAGTGAAGTGCAAAATGTATAGCTGCTGAGATGAAACTCCCAGCGTATAGGGTAAAATAATTTTAATCCCCTGTAAACAAAACAGAACAAAACCTAGTGAGATTATTTCTTTTCGTTCTCTCTCCACCCTCTTTTTTCTTACTAAACAGGGAGCATGTAATGAATAACAAGGAGCATTCAAATCATGCATGTTGTTTTCTCTGTTGCCTCAATCTTCAATTTATTGGATACATATGGTGTGATTGTCAGCAGGTGCATCTGGATGTATTTTTCCCTGAGATTTTGACCATGCTGTTAGAAGGCTTTGCATTCATATGTACACAGTGTTTAAAGCAGATGGGTGGCAGCTGAGCTGTGATGGAGCATCGCTCATGGTAGCAGTGTTTTGGCCAGCATTTGCAGATTCAAGAGTGAGAGATCTGAACAGCTATGTCTTCTCATCACAGTCAGTGCTACTGGCAAACTTGGTATCCTTTCCAGCTGAGGGCACCTGCTGTAACAGGTTGTAGCCACCATCCATTTAAGACAATAACAGCTCCTAATGCTGAATATGCCACTTGAGTCACTCCTAGGATATTCTGAACATCACTATAGTTCACCCTGTTAATTGATGTTTTAATGGAACAAATATAAATGTGTTGGAAATAACATACGGATGGGACAGCAGTGGGTGACCAGTCTGTTGTGGGTTGTGGAAGTCTTCATAGGATATCTTTAAACATAGTATTCCTGAATAATTGATTTAGTGCTCCTCCCCTTCCACATGGCTGAATGGGAATACAAAACCATCACTCTGGAAATTTGTTCTTGCATGCAGACTCACTGCACGACTTGCTATAGGAGTCAGATCTTTAAAACACAGCTGATACTGCAGGGACTTGAGCCACAGACAGTTTGGCAAAAGGTTTTGTTACTAGGGCATCATTAGTGATTTTGTTCTGAATCTGCCCAGAGATAAAACAATAATTTTAGGAGGAAATGTTTGTTCAGAGCCCCTTGCAGGGCCATGAGAGGCTAATCAACATGCTAACATCTCTATGGGTATTCCTTCTCCTTCGGCATATTCACTTATAGTTTAGAGTGCTATCTGTTGAAGCTACCATGGGGTCTAAGGCTGATGTCTGAGTTGCTTGTCTAACTCCAGTGGACTGAGGTCTATGACATTTAGAATTGATGTGTAGACTAAGAAACATTCTTGGTTTTCTGTTCTTCAAGGGAAAGGAAAGCACTTTTATGTGCATTTTTTTTCCTTTTAAGTGCCTGAGATATATTAATCTCCCCTCTCTCCCCTACTCAATAGAAACTCATCTTTTCAGTCCTTTTTTTTCCCCTTTTAAATTTGAAAACTTGCATGGCAATTACATGCTTACCAGGTGATTCAGCTTAACAAGAAATGCTGTTGGAGGCTGAGGTGAAACCTCAAGCTTTGGTAATATTAATAGAAGCAAGATACACAAACGCAAAAAATTAACAGCTCAGCTAATTGGAGACTTAGCATCTTGATTTCTTGTGACATATTTGGGTTCAGGCTTTTCAAACACATCTCTAAGTAGCAATGTAAGATGAGGACCATTGGTCTTGTACATTACTACCTACAAAATGAATTGAACAGGCTTGGACTGTTAAACCTCACGTCTAAATCCTGCATTGTTGAGAAAATTTTTCACAGCTTGAAAATATCTGACCTTTGTGTGGCAGGTTTGCACAGCTGCAAAAGCAGGTTCCATGTCCATAGAGGAAGTGATCAGGTTATATTGCACTGGAACTGTAGTATACAGCCTATATTAATTTTCTCATTTTATTTGTGTGAATATTTAATGCTTTCATTTTCATATATTCATATTAGTAAATTAGAAGACCTTATTCCAATATAATAATTTCCAGCAAAGCAAGTATTCTGCAGGGATTTCCATAGCATTAATTTCCTGCTTGGGTTGTTATAAATATTTAGAGACTGTGTGTAGGTGGATCACTGTATAGTTAAAGATGTCACCTAAACCTCTCATCGAAATTATTTTCTAGCAATTCTTTTGACTTATTTATTATACCCTAAGTTTTGTTTCTCTTAGACAATTGCAGTGGTAGCTTAATTGTAAAAATAGCAAAATCTCTTAAAACAGCAGACTTTGTTAGATGGTGTTAGTAACAGTATAGCTTCTATTTGGTATTAGTGCTGGCAACGTTCATTTGAACATCTCAGAGCACTTAAGGAGTGTCTGCTGATGGATGCTATCCACTTTCATAGCAAAGTATCTTTTCTATTAATGTAAAGTCTCATCTTGAGTTTTGAGCTAACTTTGCTTTTGCAGTTAAAGCATGGGAATTAAGTGATTTAGCCTAAGGAGCAGGAGCCCAGAATATAATACAGGACTCTTGATTTGATGCAGGAAACAGAAGGTCTTTAATATTTCCTCTGATGTGAAATACTGAAGTACAGAAAAGGAGTTTGGGTAGTCACAGAAGGTCAAATTGTTATCGCATGAAAGGGGAAATCCCTTTCATTTTACAGATTTCTCAAAAGCAAAGAGAAGGTCGAACTGAAACCTTAAATATAACAGAACACTTCTTTTGCCCTTCTGTAGGAGCTGCTGTAACATTTCTAACAGCTCTGAAGTTTGCCTGAGATTTGAGAATTTAAAAATGTCATATTCATAGGTCATTCAATGCTAATGTTGTAGAGTCTACTGCTGTATATATTCTAGTGGTTTATATAGGCTAGTTTTGAATATCACAAAGAAAGCAATCATATAAATAAACCAATATTAGTAGAATAATTGGGTGACATTTAAAACAGTGACCTTCAAAAGATGATTCACCAGGATTATTTTTGTTTATGCTTGGAGTGGGAATTGCAGATCAGGATTCCTGGCTTCTTTCATGGCTTAGGCACTGGTACGCCACTGCCTGCCAACTTGCAATAGCGTCCACTGGACAGTACATTTGTGCATATACATTTATGTATTCCGCAAGGGCTGAGTTGCTGGTATGGTTTGTTAAATGACTGCAGATATGTAGTCCTTTTAACAGGGCAACTATTCATCTTATTTGAGGTTTTGTCAAAACCACAAAGAAATATCACATTAGAACCTTGGCAAAATACTAGATGAAAAACCAGTAGCTTTATCTTGCCTAAAACATTTAAAAATTATTTTTCATATTAATAATTTACCAATAATTATAGGCAATTTTTGTGAGCTTTTAATCTAATCATATATAATTGAAAAGAATGAGTTTTTTCCTATTGAATTTAATAGCTGAAATACTCATTAACTTGTTGGAACAAAGTCATATCAATTTCAGGTGAAATAGACACAGTGGTGATGGGCAGTTACAAGAGGTTTTTCATTTTTTTTAAATCTGAACTGATGTAATTACTCTGGAATAAACAAATGCTCACACTTGAATTTCATTTACTCCAAAATAAAAGAACAAAGTCACTGAGATGTTTTATGACTCCATATTTGTGATATCTAACATTTTTGGTCAAAGTAATGATTAAACGTTCAATATAGTTTCTTTCTTCTTTGGTGCTGTTGTCTTTTTCTTAAATGGTTGCCCTGTCTTAACACAATGATATCATTTAGATAAAAGGGAGTATTGTATGTATTACAATTTTTGTAAAAATTCATAAACTTAAAGACTTTTATAGTTCTAGAATATCTACAAGTATCTGGTGAATATTTAATGATTGCAGATAAGTGGTCTTATGTGCAAAACATTTTTTTCAATCAATATATATAGCATAGCAGAATTATCGTAGGTTTAAATCTCTAATTCTTCAGCAAATAGAACTGCAACTTGCCATTGTGGTACTACATAGTTTATGACCTAATTTTATGTACTTTAATATTCTTTGTTCTTCTTTGTTTACTGCCCTGAGTAAAATTATATGATCCATGGAACAGATTAGGGAAGAGAAAGCTCAATAATGGAAGTTTTGTGTATCTGCTATCTGAAGACATTATGATAGAGCTGAGATGATTTGAGGAACTCTATGAACCTCTTATAAATTCTGGTAGATTTTGTGTAGTCATTTATAAAAATATACCATCGAGTTTTTCTGTAAGAATATGAAATCATTCTTTGGTGGAGAGCCCAGAACATCTCTGCCAGTCAAAGACAAAAAGTCATGTTAACTCAGTGGCTGAAAAATAAGCCTGCTGGGGAGTTTTCAGGTCCCCAATGAGACAGATAAAAAGTTATCAGGAATGACATAAGGGAACATGTAAGCATGGAGAGATAATCATGAAGTTTGGGTAAGAAGTCAGATATACAATCATCATAGAATGTCTTGGGTTGGAAGGAGACCTTAAAGATCATCTAGTTCTAACCCCCTTGCCTTGGTCAGGGACACCTTCAGTTAGACCAGGCTGGCCAGAGCCCCATCCAACCTGGACTCGAACACCTCCAGGCATGGGGCATCCACAACTTCCCTGGACAACCTGTTCCAGTGCCTGATCATCCTCACAATAAAGAATTCTTTCCTAATATCTAATCTAAACCTACTAACTTTCAGTTGTAGGCCATTCCCCCTTGTCCTGTCACTACATGCCCTTGTAAAATGTCCCTCTCCATTTTTCTTGTAGGCTCCCTTTGGGTATTGGAAGGCCACAATTAGGTCATCCTGAAGCCTTCTCTGCTCCAGGTTGAACAATCCCAATTCTCTCAGCTTTTCTTTATAAGAGAGGTGCTCTTAACAACTTGGTGGCCCTCTTCTGGACTCACTCCAACAGGTCAATGTTCTTCCTGTGTTGGAGACTCAGGGTTTTTTCCAATCTGGTCTTGAAAACTACCATGGACAGAGACTAAAGAACATTTCTGATCAGTGCTTGACTGCCCTCTTGGTGAAAAATACATTTTTAAGACCAGTGAATGCTACTACATTAGTGAAAGAAAAATGTCCATGAAAGGTTGTTTTCTCAAGCAGTAACTTCATTATTATTTTTAATCTCTTCAAATGTCTGATTGGTGCATGCTGCTCCAATACATCTCCATGCACTGACACACAGCTCTGTGAATTCAAAGCATGCTTCTCTCTGGAATAATAAAAAAACCTGGAGGTTAGCTCCTTTCTAGGTGATCTAGACAGTCTTCCATGAGAATGCCTTGAGATTTGGCCACAGGCGGCCCCTTGACTCCATTCAGACTCAACTACTATGGATTTTCTGGTGCACACAGGATCTGTGAGAGTCAGCTGAAGAGCCCGAGAGTACAAGGAGGTCTTCCAGAGCCGAGATAGGGGTCTGAAAGTGTGAATTAGCCTTACAGTCATAAATTTCCTTATGATACTTTTCCTTTATAAGATTACAAAATATATGGAAAATATATTTAAAAAAATGTTTTCTGGTGCTATTCACCATTAATAAACACAATAAGCAATTGTATTACCTCACTGTCTTTCACAGGAAGAACTTGACATGCCTCACAGACACTAATTAATTAAGCCTTACAACACGCCTGGGAAGAAAACACTTCAGGGGAGTTTATAATATCTGTTCATTTTACATTTACATTAAGCACAGCTCAGAAAGGTTAAAAGATTACTCCCCAGTGACACAGCAAGTCAGAGCTAGGGCAAGGAGCACAACTCCAAGACCCATCTTGAACGTCATTCTGCTGGAACAATGGAAAATACATATTGCAATCATACAGTTTATAACAAGATTAATAAGCCGTGTAAATATTTATTTACACTGCAGATTTGGGCTAACAAAATATTGCTGTGATTTAGTGAAGTTCATATTGTAGAGACTGAGAAGTAACTGCAGGCTAGTACATGACAGAACTCATTCCACATTAGCAGTACTGAGGTATGCTACTAATCCTCTGCCATCCACTTCTGCAAATGTGTTGTAGGTGCAGCAGCAGGACTAATCTCACTTTAAGGAAAATGACTGCAGCTAGAGGGAACTGGCTCCTCTAAAGTCCAAGGAGCGGTAACAATAAAAATTCTTGAGAATCTGGCTCTCCATGGCCTTTTCAGGTCTCTAGCATTTCCTTTTATTATCTGAGTCCCTTGTGGTGAAACTCCCAAAGGAATAGCAACTGTGATTATGATCTCTTTTTACCCACAGTCAATGTAAATGGGTCTTGAAATATATTATGTAGACTGTAGTAATATTAGGGAACTTAATTTCTTTGGAGTCAGCACATTTTCTGGGGAATCCTTAGGAGATTTGTCCATGGAGGCAGTAGAGTTACCATCCCTCAAGGTGGTCAAGAAACAACTGGGTGTGGCACTTAGTGTTATGGTCTAATTGACAAAGTGGTGATTGGTCAAAGGTTGGACTCAATGGAGGTCTTTTTTTTGTGCGTTTTTTTTTTTTTTTCAAGGAAAAGAGCTGACATTTAGCTTTTTGTGTTAAATTTTCATGTTTCTCTGCCCAAAGATGCTGGGAAGTTGGATGGGTACATGAATGATTATGGAAAAAATGCTCAACAAAGCCAGAAAGTTAAATGACTTGTTTAGTTCATACTGTACTTAGTAGAGTAGACTATATATGGCAACCAAATTTGTATCAATTTGAAGTACACTTTAAGCCTTTAAACTTTCTGGCCTTTCCCTGTTGGAAGGTGTACGGTAAATTTGCATTGTTTCCACTGAACAGTAATTCTGACTTTTTTTTTACCAGCCTTTATAATTTCCTGAAGTTAACTGACTACTACCTGGCAATTAGTGGAATCAATCTGTTCCTGTCATGAATTGCTGAAGTTTCCAAAAAATGAAAAAAATATATTGGTATAAGTTCACACACAATAATCCAGACAGTCCTACATCTTGGATGATATGAGATGATGTCCTATGTGATCTGAGGATTTGAGCCAGCAAGTTTTATCAGACCATGTTCCATGGTGTTCACCCTGAAGCCTGGGTCAATATGCACGCTATACCCAACAGAACCACACTTGGGAAAGTTTTGTCAGCTGTGGGACACCCAAAGTCAATCCATTCTTCCTTATCTTCTCTAAAGAAGAGAACTGACACTAGGTCTAGTTTCCTCCTAAATACCCTGATCATTAAATTTTCAATGTTCTAAAATGGGGCTTTCCTACCCTTTCTTATCAAAATAGTTCAGCCTGAGCTCAGTGAGTACATTTATATATATGTATATATGTGTATATATATATCCCTACACACACAAACACACATACATATATTGCAACTATGTGAACGTAACTCACAACTTTATAGAATCATCAAAACTGTAGACTACACAAACTGTTCCCAAATTGTATATATGTAAACCTTTTCCTTAGAACATTCACCATCTTAGATCTTGACTATCCTCTAAAGAGACATTAAATAATACAGTTCTTTAAGACTATCTTCTTTAACATCTTGTCTTTATCAACATGTATTTAAATTATTTTGCTTCTTGTTTGTGTAGGTTTATCTTAAATGCCTCTCACTATCCATTTCACCAACAAAGATGTTAAAGAGAGCTGTTCCCAATTCTAATCATTGAGGAACACCCCTCATCACTGATATCCACTTGGACATTGAGCTATATCCTGCAAATACAACTTCCTATCTCCACATGTGTTCCCTCCTCCCCTCACCCTATCCTGCAAGGTTCAGAATATCTCATGAACCCACAGCAAAACTCACTAAAGTAAAATTGGAGGCAGAGGACTGACTGTGTATGCACATGCATCAGGTTTACATCCAGTTTTGCTGTTAAATGAATAAGGCTATACATATTTATCAACATATTTAGATGAATCTGAAAACTTCTTGCCATTTATTACATGGTAACTTTGAGTATTTATATCCCTAAGTTGCCTGATAGTAAATGGCAGTGTCAAAAGCAGCACAATCCTTAAACATGGATCACTTATACCATCGTTAATAGCATTTTTACTGAACTTACTGCTAGAAACTTCTGGCTTGACTCTGCATGTGAGTTTTTCCCTTCAAGCATAATAATATTTATTATATTATCTTCAAGTGCATTTCACAAGTAATTTTTGAAGCAGTTTTAGAAAGGAAGTCAGTAATGTTACTGTGTTTGTACAGTCATGGACCAAGTGTCACTGAAGTGAATTGACATCTAGGAGGTCAGAGGTGTATCCCAGGTAGGTAAAGGGCACAGAGTCCACACTGGGACTTGATTTGATCTAACTTCCCTGGCACATGTCACAGACATGCAGAGAGGAGGCTCACTGAGGTCACCATCCTTCAGAGTACAGCAGCCTCATACTGCAGCAACTTTCTCAGCAGGGTTTTCACCCTTATTCAGCTACTTATCCAGGCTTTGTGCACTTGTTATAAATTATTAGATTGATAGGAAAGTAGTGTGCTAATGAAAATACTGGAACCTTCCAAGAAGTACTGGTCTCTGATGAAATAAATTCAAACACAGAGTTCAGTTTCTATTTGCAAGCATGGCACAGTAGGACACTTCCACATTAGGTGCTTTTAATCCTGTTAAATTAATACACAACATTTCCATAAGTAATTTGATCATCTTAGAAAATGTTTTCTGCTTCATTGAGACCTACATTCAAACGTCTAGAGAAACTGGATTTTCATATGGTTGTTAAAAAAAAATCCTTTTGAAAGGCCTTTGAGTGATTTCTTCCTCTTTCCAAAAGGAGGGTAGGATTGGTGTTTCTTTTTACTGGAATCAAATCCCACATCATCCCTGGCTTTCTGGGGGAGTTTTCTACTGAATGACATCAGCACACAGAAGCACTAGTTTCTCAAGTACTCATTTTTTTTACCTTTTTAATCAAGAGTTTATGTCCTTACCTCCTCTTATCAATGCAGGCAGCTCATACTAAAATAGGTCTTGAGTTACATCCTGATTTTAGTCACATATGTACTGTAGATACTTGATAGCAGACCTCATTAGGGTATTAGTAGGGTAGTGTAATGACAGGATGGGGGTTTCAGGTGAGAATACAAACCCATTGTTTTTCAAAAATGATTTATTAGACATTTGTAACTGCTAAACACATTGTAAGCCCATAAACATGCATTCATTTTTACTGATTTGAACCCAATTACAGAATGAACTGAATTTCTTCAAAATGTATATGCTGGCTCTCCTTCCAGTAAAGTGCTTATTGTTGTCTGTCTTTTGTACCTTACTGAGGAAGAGCCTTGTTTCAATGAAGTCTGTAGGCTAAAGCATTTTATATTCAGATTCAGATCTTACCTCTCAGGAATGTCAATGCTTTTTTTTCCTCCTTTGTAGTAAGACTAGTTGTATTGCTTTCAAGTACTAAGGGTAATCCCTCCAGCTTTCATCGGCATTGTCAGCTGCTTTGATTCATGATCCACTATAACATGCAAGTGCGTGCTCATTCCAGTGCAAGAAGTTCCATAGTATACACCTTATTCTTTATCTTCAAGGTGATGCTGGGGGATGCACTCACTAGCCTTCAGATCCTCCACATTGTTACCAAATCTATGGGGTATAGTTCTCTCTTTTTAATATAGGATAGATATCCTCTGGTGGTGGTCACTTGAAATTGACAGAAGGATTTTGAATTGAATGCCTTGAAGATGAAAGTTCTTTCCTCACGAAGGAGAAACAGCTGGAACAGTACACAAGCTCCACAAGCTCATTCTCATAGACTAAATTCTCTTCTGTGCAAAGCAGCTACTTAAGACCTGTTCTAAAAATAATTTTTGAACACATGACCCTTAAACTTTTTTTCTGCTTTATCAGCATAGCCCATCCCTGTTAATATATACCATTTTGGGAGGCAGAAAATAAAACACAGAAAGTTTGTTTTTCTTATGTTGTATGTCTTGAGTTGGTGTATTTTAGGTGTATTTAGCTAAAGCTGTTGAAACCCCACTGAAGTGGTTGTTAAAGTATTAAACTATGTTCCAAACTCAGTGGTGATAAATGTACACACAGCAAACAAGCCAAGAGGAAAACATGTGCCAAAACCTCATCTGCTCTTTTTTACTGTATCGGTTAGTCTGATTGAAGAAATTACAACTCAGTATGAAAATTGCCTAACTTGTATGGTAGGGCAGCCATCTTTATATCCAGCTGGCTGCTCTCACTTTGTTAGACAAATGATAGGCAAGGCTTTGTACACCAATGGCATTTGCTGAAGGAATCTGTTGCTCTGTAATCTTCTGTCAAATATGCAGACTGAGTCTCATTATCTTTAAATGAAGTAATATGAGGCATTCATCAAGAAATTGCTCTCCTTAAGTCTGTGCAGTGAACTGTGAGAGGGAATACTGTAATTTGTAGTGCATGTTTTCCCAAGGTAATGTCACTTTTAAGAGTTGTAGATTTAGAGTAATGTAAACAGACATTCATACAGTGATGAAAGATTTATTATAAAACTCTGAGGTAAATTAATAGAGGCAGAACATGTACTTAAAATACGCAGTTTTACTTGTTTATATCTTAAGTTACATTAAGGTGTGACTTAACATAAGCTTTTCTTTCTTCATTTCTGCATACTAGCAGCATCACCACTTCCATACTTACTAACCTCAAGAGACAGAAAAATCATCAGTCTGTTTGAATGCCTACAAACAATTCTCCTCACTGCACAGATTAACACTGAATGAGAAAGCCCATAAACAAATGCTGTTGCTTCTCAGCTTTCATAGTGATAACATGCAGCAACCTGGCTGCAATCCTGGGAGACACATCACATACCTGTGCTCCGCTCTTGTGAAAGAGTGGTTTCATTTTTAAACCCTTTGATGTCAATGAGGGGAGCCCAAAAGAGGAAAGTCCTTTGTTTAGAATCAGAATAGAATCAGTACAAAAAGTAGCAGGGCAGATTGTTTCTATACGCTCCGTATCTGTTGTTCATACCTAGGCCTTAGCAGGCAGCTGTATTTAGGAAGTTCAGCATTCATTCCTGCTCATTAGTACTCTTTACCAAAAGTGCCAACAAGGCAGCCAGTGAGTGCCAGCTGTGGTATCTCTTTTTATGCACTCATCTGGCTCTCAGGAAGTTCAAGCCCTACCTGCTCATTTCACACAGGGCATTGGGCTACTAGGCAGATGATGATGGTAATGATGATCAGCCTTCATTGTCCTATTACGTATTTACAGTGAGAATGAAATGCATAGTAGTCATTACCATCTGTACGCAGCCTTCAGAATTTATTGCTGGTGCAAATGTGGCCCCTCAGGGCTTTGAACACTTTTATTTGTTAACTCTAAAATAAAGACAGCATGAGCAAGCACTATATTACCACCATCCATGGTAATCTTGAAAACTTAAGTATGAGAGAGAACAGATCTGTTTTCTGAGCTTTTTATCTCTCAATATTTCCAAATTGTAGGGGAAAAGGTAATAACCAAGTTTGAACTGCAATTCTTGCAAATAAACCTGAAGTAAGCCATATTAACTGAATCAGAGCAGGATAAGGGTTGATCGAAATTTTTTCATTTGTAGATCATATTGTATCTGATATACCTTAGAAACTACTCTCAGTATTCTTAAATATCATTACCAACAATTAAAATGTGCGACAATATAAAATTCTCTTGGATGGAAGATGAGAAAAAAACATCAATGTTTAGCAGCAATGCAAAACACAAGTTTTGCATAATGATTGAAGAATTTGAGAATACTAAGAAAAGCAAAGAAAGTAGTGTGTGGGGGGGGTTGGCTCTACTTAATTGGAATCCTTAAAATATCATTTTTCTTTGCACAAATTAGGATGTGATCCAGAGTGCATCATCTTTTAAGTGTTTTAAGATGCCAATTTTACAACTCTTGAAAAGGAAAGCCTCCAAAAATTCAGTGCTATAGAAGGCAAAATAAAGAACACCACAGATCTCTGTTTACATTGCAAATTTATCATTGCCAAAGTTCCAGAAAAAACGCCCACACAATGTAACCAGATGGTCAGAAGAGGTGATCATCCTACTGTATCCAGTGTTGGTGCAGCCTCACCTCAAGTACTGTGTGCAGTCCTGGGCCCCACGGTTTAACGAGTATGTGAAGGTCCTTGAACGTGTCCAGAGGAGGGCAACAAAGCTGGTGAGAGGGCTGGAAGGAATGTCCTACAAGGAGCAGCTGTGTACACTAGGCTTGTCTGGTTTGGAAAAAAAAGTAGGCTGAGGGATGATCTCACTGCTCTCTGAGAGGGAGGTGTTGAGTTCTTCTCCCTGGTATTCCACAACAAGATGGCTGGGAATAGTTCAAAGCTGTGCAAGGATAGCTTCAGACTTGACATTAGCAATCCTTTATTTCATGAGAAACTAAAGACTCTCATAGATCCCTCAAAATTGAACTATCATATTATATATCTTTCTCTATTTTGTTGTTTTCAATTTTTTAAAAGAAAATCCACAGGAGGGACCACGGTATTTTTAGATTCATCCATCAGATTTACTTTGTGCCAAAGCCAGATCCTTAGTGGAAATAAGAAACATCTCAGTGAAATGGTCCCTTCTGCCTCCTGGGGGAAAATCTCTGCACCATGACTGCAGCACCACGTTGCTGGAAGCACAGCATGTTTGCAGCAAAACAGTCTGTGGTGCACAGATCTTGCCTCAGACTGCC
The DNA here is from genome assembly GCF_003031625.1 of Empidonax traillii. Taxonomy (NCBI): domain Eukaryota; kingdom Metazoa; phylum Chordata; class Aves; order Passeriformes; family Tyrannidae; genus Empidonax; species Empidonax traillii. Next base: position 219,341 of record NW_020955832.1, on the reverse strand, counting down.
TGTTGTGGGGCTGTAGTCTGACATGCCAAGCTTCACAACAAATGAAACAGACAGGTTTTCAGGATAGGTGGGATTATTTCTGCCCAAAAGATGTTTTTTTCCTCCCATTGTTGTTGTATTGTTTGGTTTTGTTGCTTTTTGGTGTTTTTGTTTTTGGTTTGGTTTTTGTTTGGTTGGTTTTTTGTGGGTTTTTTTTGTTGTTTTTATTGCTGTTGGGTGTGGTTTTTTTTTTTTTGTTTTTTTTTTTTTTTTTTTTTTTTTTTTTTTTTTTTTTTTTTTT